>NC_143013.1:46939639-47092139 GCF_055824585.1 Amblyomma mixtum
CTACCGCAAATGGGATCGTCACAACTGCTGCGGACACGTTTTGCGGACACGCTTAGGTGACACGACCCCACCGACATAGCCTAGAAATGCTTTCGCATTAACAAGGGCCACTGTATGAAATTGAATGCGGAACATTCAAGCGAAGAAAAAGCGCGCTTTTAAAATATGGTATCGGTAATGCATGAATCTTCTGCTAGTTCCTCTACCAACTGAACATTACTTAAAATCGTAGCGGAGGAGGGGGGGGAGGTATGCTGCGCTCAGTATTATTATTTTTTTTTTTTTGGGGGGGGGGGGGGGGGCTTTGACACCGAACCCCCCTTCCTGGCAGCAGGGCGAAGAAGAGGATCTCGGTGACGAGGGAAGCAAACACCTGCATGGCGAAGTTAATCGGGTTATTCACTTTATCATGGCAATGCCACGTTATCAGCCCCTCGTTGTAAGGAATTTAAGTCAGCCCCTAGCCAGCGCCGCTAAGCCTTGAGACCTATGGCGCTTGAATAGAAAAAGTGGCATTTTTATGGTCTAACTTATTGTCATATAAACGACTGTGTTTTCACGCAGGAGTTAAGTTACAGCTTCTGGGTGATCTCCCGCACACGTCAGGAGCAGCGGCGTCTCGATATTTATCCTGATATTCTCTCCAGAACCATTTAGTGTTTAATCAATGACCGTCTATGGAAACGAGTAGCACTGAAAGCCGTTTTGGACAACCAGAACAGGAATTTTGATGAACCTACATCTCGAATCGCTCTTTCAAGCTCCAATAAATCATGGAGTGAGATTTCCATTGTTCAATGTCGTGTCTGTCAAACACGAAAAATGTCCAGAATGGAAACCTTATCTCTTGTAACTGTAACTGTAAAATAAAGTATCCATGTGCTGTGATTAAACTATCATTTGCGTGTGTGTAACAGTACAGAGACTATTCTGGTGATCTATTATGAAGATATTGTACATATTTGTTATTTCATGCATTCTCTTGTTATTGTTTTACTGCTGTCTGTCATCGCCGTGCCAAACCGCTACGGGAGAAGGGAGCTTTGTCAAGCCGCGTGAGCGGCTTTTTTTTTTTCTTTCCCCTCAGCCATTGTATATGACTGAAATAAATGAACTGAACTGAATTGTACAGCTGTAAGACAATGCGTCCAAACGCACTTATGCGTGGCTCCACAACCGGGATGTCCAAAGCTGCTGCACACAGATGAAAGTTCTCCCGTCGAACCTTCCCTACTGCCATGTTTGTTTGTATTTTTTAATATAAATATACCTCCGCCTCAAGCATCACGTGGCGGCTGAACAAGTGAACTAGACCGGCTCCCCGAATATTTCGGTAACGACAGTGCTGGCCTGGCAAGAAGAAAAAACTTAATGCACCGCTATTGCTCTGTTATCGGGACCGTAGCGCTCGATTTACTAACATTGGGAAGTCATAGGTTTCATACTCCGAGCGGGCCATGGCCAGAGCTTTTCGGTTTTAAACCAGAATATGGCAAGAGTAACTTGTCCGACATTGCAGTGGAGCTTGTGACTTACTTTTCAGCCCCTTGAAAGCCTCATCAGAGCATTCGACATCAGTTGGATCTTCGATGCATCATCTTGGTGGGTATTGATTTTCTAACACTGGAGTGACTGCTGTCAGTTCAGTTAACCTTAATGCTTGCCTAGGGTAACATGACCCTGAGCTTTATTTTCTTCCATTTCAGGCAACTAATCAAGATGTGGTTATACGCGTAAGTACAGCGTTGAAGCCTCCTTGTAGATGTGTTTGTAACGGCCGGGTTATGCTATGCATAAGATTTCATTATATTAATTCTGCAGCTATTCTTCCAGAAACGCGACACTCTTTTCGAAAGAAAACACCGATATTCTACAGCAAGTTCTTGCAGCACAAAATTCTGAAGGCGTACGCCGCCCAGAACTTTTGCAAGCTATGGAGGGGGTTGCTCAGAGGGTGGTATGTTACCTGGCTGTCGGAAAATTTTGTATTGCAAAATGTGAACTTTCTTCATAAGTCTTGAGCATCAGCAATTGTCAGTAGCCTCAGTGCTTAAAAACCGAACCGGTGGAACTCAGATATTTAACATGCGCATTCTGTAGGGTAGCAAACCGATTATCCTTCGGGTTACCTCCCTGCCTTTCCTTTTATTCCTCCTCCTCTGCAGTATACTTTCTGCCCTTGTTTTTATTCCGAGGTAATAAAACGAAAGTAACGATGATTTCTATTCCATATTAGCGCTACGGCGAATATAGTACGGTTCTTAGTATGAAAAAAAGTATGCAGCATTCAGCATACTTGAAACAACTTTCTTACTAGAATAAGCAAAGTGCTTCAATTTTTCGATTGTTGAGACCTAAACCCGAAGATGACGACAACAACAAAAAAAAATCAGGAAACAAAGTGGGAGCATTATTAATTTCTTATTACCTGATAAAAACTTACATCTTTATTTACTATGCAACTGATATGACCACAAATGCCAAGGAAAACCGTGCATACATTACTACCATTGACCACTCTTATTTTTTTCCTACCAATTAGGATTACACTACCGATATTAGACGAAAGACTATATTAGTCGATGTCAGGAGGAAGGAGTGGGCTTGGGAAGAGCACGTAATGGGAAGGCAAGATAACCGCTGTTTCTTAAGGGTAACAGAGTGGATTCCAAGAGAAGGCAAGCGCAGGGGGTGGCAGGTAGTTACGTGGGCGGATGAGATTAAGTTTGCGGGAACACGGTGGCAGCAGCTGTAAAATGACAGGGTTAACAGGAGGGACATGTGAGAGGTCTTTGCCCTGCAGTAGGCGTAGTCAGGCTGCTGCTGCTGCTGATGATGATGGTGATGAAATCCACAGGAAGAAGGCGGAGTGGGTCAGGGACCACACAATTTAGTGGACTTGAGGATGGCATCTAACGAGATAAGATAACCGTTGGTCGTTAAGGGTAAAGGACTTGATAATCAGGTACGGTAAGCGTAGCAGTGGGCAGCAAAATGTTAGGTGGGCGGATGAGATTAAGAAGTTTGAGGAGATAAGGTTGTCGTAGCGCAGGACAGGGTTAATTGAAGAGACATGGGAGAGGTATTTGCTCTGCAGGGGGCGTAATCAGGCTGATGATGACTATATTTAAAGTGTGGAAAGCTAAAGCCAGCTCCGATAGCATCAATCATTTCCTTCAGTTCACCATCCAAAGGACAAAATCACCAATAGAGAGTGCCGTTTACACAAACTGGAATCATTTTGTCAGTTTCATGAGATTGAAGCTGACGGCGTTTATCTGCCCGGAAGCATCATGATGCCACTTTTTTTGCGGCAACCAACTGCGCTTTGGAGTACATTCGCCACCTGCTTGCTGTGTTTCCAGTCTGCGTCTATGCTTCATTATTATGTTGGGCCGCATGCCGTGCAATGCTAGTGGTGGCAGCGACAGCCCTCCCGCAAGCGCATCGGTGGTCAAATGAAGTATTCTGCGGGGATTCTGCGATTGTGTGCTCTGTAGAGCGCGTTGGTTTACGTTGAATGATGAAAATCGTCGTTTAAATATTGTGAATGCGTGTAGCGCGTTCCTGTCCATCGTCTTTTTTCTGTCGCACGACGTGCATTACTAACAGCAAAAGGAACCAACTTGCCCAGCGGGAAGTATACTCCGGTTGTTGCCAACGCAATGATTAATACTCTTTACAGAAGTATAGCCCCCGGACCACGTGTCCCTCTAACGAAGCCGATAGCTCTGCAATTAGTCGGCGGCTGGAGACCACACTTGTCGAGGTAAAAGTTAAATTTTTGTTCTTTCATCTCCACAAGTGCGGTCTCCAGCCGCTGTGTTATAGTAGAGCTATAAGCTCCGTTTGAGGAACACGTGGTCCGGAGACTTTTGTCCACGACTGTACACATTCATATCATCTAAACACGGTAGCCGCGATGGCGGTCGCATGGTCCTGAGGCGCAACCAGGTGCGGAAACGGCCATGTGAGCCGTAATTTTCATTTCCTGTTCCAAATCCCTCCTTTCAGGTGCTTTTATGCGACCTGTGTAATAGAATTTTACGCAATTAAATATTCGCATTAACCAGCCAACCCCGCTCAAACTGTATGGCGATAATTTTAGAAAAACTCGTATTGGGATCCTTTTCAGGAAGCCTAAGTTTTCTATAAGTTTCCAGTTGTATAACGGAACCAGTTTTTTTTTTGCCGAAAATATTCTTTGTTTTAGAAAATCAGTTTGATTATTTTATACTACCTAACAAATTAACCTTTCACGTGACTATAAGTATGCCTCAACCCAGAAACTTCATTCAATCCATTCGCCGGTATCTTTGTTGAAATATGAATTAGGGTTTTTCTCTCTATAGGCACACTGCTCCTCTGAAGAAAGGAAAGTGGTCCTAAAAAAAAAGGAACTCTTCTTGCCTTCAGTACTATCGCTAACCTTGTTTCTATGCACATACAAGACAGAAGCCAACAGTTTCTCAAAGCAAGGAGCATAGGGGATGTTTTTTTTTCAATTTGTGGTGTTAATTGGAGATTAATAGTGAAATATTCAAGCACTTACTGATTATTGATAAGAAATCAGAAAAAAAAACAACCCCCTGCCGCTGTCGGGATCCAAACCCATGACCTGCGAATTTCGCGTCCGGTGCTCTACCAACTCAGTTAGGGCGACGGCTGTGGAATCCTCTGCTTTCGAGGGTATTTATGTGTAGTGTAACCGAACCTTGAGGGTGTTCATTAGCGCCACCCTCGTCCATAGTGGCGGACGTAGTATGTCCTGTATTACTGCGAGTGCTGCGTAAGAACGTGCAGCCTAACATAACAAGATTTAACTTGCTTTCTACCGCTCTTGGTTCGCAGATCTAGCGCGAACTGTGTGCTGGTACATTTACTAAAATAATGTCACGCTTACCTTCCGCTGGTGCGGTCTTTACATAAAACCGTCAGCAGCTGTAGGGGGCTATTAATATACAGGACGTTTCAGGTGCCTGGCGTACAGCTTTCGATACCGACAATAGGCTCCACCAATATCCGGCTCGAGGAAGGTTATATTCAGCGGCCTCAACCGGCTCAGCGCATGCTTAATCTTTAGCTTTAGCGCCAAATGTTCAATGTAACTGTTGCAGAGAAAGTTGATAAATGCGCGATATTGTTTCTTCTTTTCAACCCACATTAGCTAGCTTTTTTGTTAAATTGAAGCTTAAATTAAATTAAATCAAAGAAATTAAAGAAACGTGGAGCTAACAAAGAGGGTTCAGCTTAAGTTAAGGACAACGCAGCGAGCTATGGAAAGAAAAATGATAGGTGTAACGTTAAGAGATCGGAAGCGGTAGGAGTGGGTGGGAGAAGAAACGCGGGTTAATGACATCCCAGTTGAAATCAAGAGGAAGAAAGGGCATGGGCAGGGCATGTAATGCGAAGGCAAGATAACCGCTGCTCCTTAAGGGTAACGGAGCGGATACCAAGAGAAGGCAAGCGTAGCAGGGGGCAGCAGAAAGGTGGGCGGATGAGATTAAGAAATTTGCGGGAATACGGTGGCCGCAACTGGCGAAGGACAGGGTTAATTGGAGAGACATGGGAGAGGCCTTTGCGCTGCAGTGGGCGTAGTCAGGCTGATGATGATGATGGCAAGAATCCTGGAGGAGTGGCGTGGGCTTCCTTGCAATGTACTAGCAGTGACAGGGCGGGTGTGTGGCGCAGCTGGCTTCCGACGTTGGGCGGCGGCGCGGAGTCAGCGCGGCCGCCAGAGCGCAGCAGTGGCCGCTACATGCCGGACGAATACCGCGTGTGTACCACCCGCGAGGCCCTGTACCACTTTGGAAACCGGAGCAGCTACTTCATGAGCAGCCTGGACTGCGGGAACTGCTCCAGGTGGGTCACCAGTTAATCGAGTCCGAAGCTTTCTGGCTCCTCACGTAATACACCGGCTACACGTGTAACTCTTATGCCCACTAAGTTTACGCCTACAGGCTCGTACTACACGACCAGCGTCAGTGAGTACAGACGTTGAATGGGCGTTGGTTCAGTGGAGGTCCGAGAGTGGCTATTGAGTCTCGTACTCCCTATGCGCCCAATAACAAGTAAGCATAACATTGCTGGAAGCACGTTACTGAAGAATTCCGGGCGGGTTTTTATCCTTATGACTTTGCTTATACCCGTCAAGCTAATGAGAAGTCCCATTTGCTGCGGCCAGTCTGTACGCGCGTTTTTTTTTTAATTATTCGCTCTACGGCGCATGCGATAAAACCAAGATGCATTTTGGCTGGTCTTTTGAATATAAGTTGAAAATACTAATTGACGAGGTTAGCAAGTGTTGTTTTGAACAAGATTGAGTTCTCTGAACCGAACGAGATGACTAATCGTTAAACTACTGCTCAGAGAAGGTGGTCGAGGTAATGTGGCCAGATGAGTAAAGCTGAAAACCGGAGCGCGGCGCTATGACTTCCCTTTTAAGAGGAAGCCGACAACTTCGCTCTCGTTATACAGCTCTCAGAAGGCTTCGTAACATGTTTTTGAAGGTTTCTGCTAGGCATTTAGTGAGTGCAAATGCCGCATGGTAAACGGTAAATTGGAGACGCATGAAGGAAGGAATTACTTTTACGGTTGAGATGTTTCAAAAATTAAAAACTAACAACCTCTTCTGCGGTGCATTTTCACCCTGAAAAAGCACCCGTTACTTTTATATCTCTAATTGAACATAAACCCGTTGGAACAGATACTTACGGTTTCGTGAGGAGAGCAGAAACTGTGAAAAATTTTGTTGCGTGTTGTTTTGGGGGCACACACACAGAAACATGATCGAGAGATACGATATCTCCGCGAATGGCTATCTGAGCACATTCTAAATTAGTTTGAAAGCAATTTTGTTAGTTATATGGAGCAGCTGAGTTGCATGTAGGGAAAGTTGGTAAGTCTTTGTCAAGAATTAGCGGCAATTAGTCTCGTTGCAGTTACAGATCTCCTGGTGTGCATTATAGAACTAAACTAAACACGTCTAGGATGCTAAAATTTGTTCTTGGAAACGATGGACAACTTGGTCAACCCACATCCAACATCCCTACTTGGTCTTCTATAAGTGTATTCCTTATTCTTTCTCTGGTAGCAACGCAAGCCTACATTTGTGTTAACCGCTTATGGTGTCCGATTTCAAAAGCCTTGTCTCAAAAAATTATTACAGAGAAAGGAAGTTTTCATGTAATATGACAACTGAAATAAAGTTTCAGTGTCAAACTCCATGCGCCATGGTACCCGGAGCCGACAGAAACGCACAGGCTTTTGTAGAAACTGTAAGTGATCGAGAGCGCAAACCATGATAGTGGCAGCGTAGAAGTCTGTACAATAAATTTCTTACGTACCGGAGGCAAGCCGCACGAGAGGGCTTCGAATTCATTTCCTTCTAGTACAACGAATGCTCACTACACGTGAGTTGCGATGTTACGTTTGGATGGTTCTCTTTCGAAGCCTCGCTGAGCCGCCAGATGCAGCAAATCCGGAGCTACCGCGCAAGTTAGCGTGGCTAACTGCAGTTCAGTCTTCCTCAAGGGAGTGTTTAACGCGCGTGTAATTTTCCCTTTGTTTTGTGGCTGTGCCCTAACAGGCAGTACGGTGTGGGACGCGTGGGCTACACCAACGTGATCCTGGTCATATCGACCGTGCCCTGCGCCCCTGTCTTCTGCGACCCGCCGCCCACGCCGCTGCAAGCGCCTACCGAAGGTCAGTCGAGCATGGTCTCTGCTGTCTCATACTCAGCACGGGGTCCGGCTTTACGTGCCCTCTTCCAGGGGCTTACGTTCTGGCCTGCCCAATATGGAAGCGACGGCTTGAAGCAATATGCTAGTGTGGGTGCTTAAAAAAAGAACGGAATGAAGGGGTAAAAAATTCTGAGTGTGGAATTAAATTAGGACAGGCTTGTTCTCTTCCATCGTGGCAGCATGGGAATGAATGTAGTGCCCAAAGGACGCTGCGTGCAGCTATTTCGAGCCCCCGCCGATCTTCTTCCATACCTCCCAGACCTCGGAGATTATCTTCACACGAAACAGGCTACATTTCATGCAAAACCCTGTCTGGGCACTAGCAAGGAGTTGGAGGCTGCTCTATGCTATTTTCCCGTTCATTGAAACAATACTTACTGTGAACACGGACTATATGTTTACTTTTATCGAGATGCATTTTTTATTGCAAAGAAGTGTTTCATCACACCGCAAGGAAAGCATGAACTTTAATAATGCTTTTAAAGCATTTCCCATCCTGTTGTGTGTACTGGAATTTTATCTTTTTTTTCTGCGTAAAACGCAAAAAAAAAAAGCTGCAGAGGATGTTTACTACGTAAGAATCGGAGCAAGCACGCATTTGTGCTACGTAGAAGACGACGGTGAGCAGGCAGTTCCGCGGGACGGAGCAGATGGAAGCTGATGAAGACGACGCTCCCCAATGCACAGCGCGAGTGTGTGGTGCAGTTTAACACGAGGAGTGTTGGCATTGCCTAGTGGTCTCGCTGAGCGGCCCTTAAAAGAAATCTGTTCGCGCAGCCGCGGGATAGGCTCCCATTCATGGATATTGATTCAATTTCTTTTTCTCTTTTTCATGGCTTGACTTCTAACTCAGCTGAAGGTCAAACGGTCAGCGATTAAAGCCCAGGCCCCGTAGTGAAGCTTTCGCTTCAAAATAGCCAGCGGTTACGCTTCTCGGTAATGCGATTTTAGAACGTACCTGTTGCGCTATTCTAGCCATAGGCGACCACATATGAAACACACAGTGCCGGACGGAGGCAGATCAAGGTTTCGGCTTCGGCAGCGCCGCACAGTTACCCGCCACCGCTGGGCTGATTAGAACGCTGCGAGCGCGGGCCCGCGTCGGACGTGCAGCGCATCGGCTTCGCCAACTTTCGGCAAGAACCGCGGAAATATTGCTGTGACTCTCGAGAAAAAGGTGTTCATTACATCCGCGAACTTACCCGGCATCTAGAGACACCATTTTCATCCAGGTGGGCCCAATCTTCGCCGCTTTACGAGTGTTTCTTCGTCAGTCATGTGGACGTGTAGTTGGGCCTAATGGCTCCGACTTCCCGGACGCGGGCGGCGGAGCATGCTCGGCGCTCTTGTGACAACATGGCCCCCGAAAATCTTCACGGATACAACCCTACGACTCTATCGTGGGCAAACATCCCAGCAAGTCATCTTGCGGCCCCAGCGGAAGCACTTTCACCTTCGCAAGAGGGCGCGTTCCAAGTCGTGCAGCGACGCCATCGCCAGCAACGCAAGGGTGGGGTCACGGCGACAGGCTCTACACTTGACTCACCGGAAGAGGAGAATCGCGCTCTCCCCTCCAACACTCCTATGAAGAAGCAGAAGACACCTGCATCTTCGTAGGTGCCCAAACCAACTGTGCGCATGCACCCCGGAGACTATGTGGTAGTGCTCAAGCCTACAACGACAATCTTTCTCAAAACAGCTTTCGAAGTCGATGAGTTGGGCGCTGCCCGCACTCATTACTCTCGACCAACTCAACTCAACTCCTTAACTATCTCCCCTAATTGGGAACAGAACATAGTGGTGTGCGACACGCAAGAAGAAGGGGTGGTCTGACGCCTGCTCACTGACTGTCAGCTCCCCTCCGGTCAGGGACTTATTTCCATGCGCAGAAATGGGAAACTGACTGGTGATGTGTGTCGTGGGGTTGTCACGGTGCACAACCGTGAAACCAGTGAATCACTTGAATCCAGAATCAAGTGTCATGGGGGTGAACTTGTAGCCATCCGCAAGCTGGGAACCACCAACGTAGCCGTGCTCACTTTTGGGGGCTCCACTGTCCCCCGTTTCGTGCACTACAACTAACCCTGTAAGGGTCTCCAGAGAGCAGACGAACGGCTCCTTCTCAAAATTTTTACAAATACAATGCTGTGCCCGGAAGTATTGGAACGCTTCAACGCAGCATTTGATGGGGACTGCAACCAATGTGGAGTGACGTTCTCGGACGTTTTGCACATGGTCTGGGCCTGCCCTTTCCATCCCCACCCATCCCAGTCCTTCATCTCTCACCCTTCTAGGGAGGCCTGGGAGGGGGCGCTGTTCAGCTGCCATGACTGCAGTCCCAATGGACCTTGGTCGCCAAGGCGTGAGCGGCATTAGTCGCCACTGGGGCTCCGGAATAGGAGAGCCACCTAGATTTGTGAGGAGCTGGGACAATAGGGCCTGGGCCCAAACACCTGCTTTTGTACATGGTCAATAAATGTTTATCACCGACACCACCACTGAGCTTACAGCTGAGATTCTCCTGGGGCGAGTCCTGACTGGTAACATTTCCAAATTACATTACAGCCTTAGTTATGTGACGTTTCTAGCAAGGATGTCAGCTACCACTAATGAACGAGGGAGGGGAAAACCTCAGGTTGCTTGACCCAACGTTTCGACAAGGGGACTTGTCTTCGTCTCCCTTGTTCATTTTGTGATCGCCAAGGACCATCTACCACACCCTCTCTTTACCATAGCTACCACTAATGTCATTCGCCGGGAATTAAATTTGCCGCCTGACGGGGGTTATTGCAGTTGCTTGGAATTTAGACAGTTGTCAAGTGCAATTCAGTGCCTTAGTCGCCGTCTCCCCCTCTTCCTCTCTGCATTACTTAAATTTCGGGGAAGTGCTCGTGAATGCGCGCGTGGCTGCTCACATGACCCACCATTTTACGCACTATTTGCTTTCACGGCACACCATTTAACACAAAGGTCACGCATCACTGTTTTGGTACAAACGGCGGCAAACGAGAGGAGGGCGATTCCGACCAAGATGATTAAAACTGCGCGGCGAAGTGCCATGCGCAACAGCCGGCACTGCTGCCCTTCAACGTAACAGTTTCGATAAGGAGTTCATTCAGACAGATTGGGGGAAACAGCCGAGAGGCGGTAGCCATTAGCCAAATCTTAGATGCGTGATCTACGGTAGCGCTGGCGAACGCGAGCGGCGGCGCCGAGAAAGGGAGTCTGCGCCGCAGTTCGCGTCAAGGTGCGTATTTCGCCCCTTGACTTCTCGAGAAGGCTCGAACCATCCAGAACCGTAAGTATGCGCGCGCCGCTTCGCCAAGGTCGAAAGGAGGACCAGGGCCGTGAGCTGAGCCACGCTAGCGGGAGCCTCGGGCGTGCTCCAAAACAATCTTTTCCTTCTCTTTGCCGCGGGTCGCCGCCACACGCCCTTCCTTCACGCTGCCCCTTTCCTCCTCGCGCTTTCTTCGCTATCGCCGTCTTCCTCCGCTGCGCCCTGCGTTCGCTCGGTTACGCCGAGGCCGATTGTGAGGCTCAACGCAGGAACGGGCACCTAAGAGAGAGGACGCGGCCAGCTGAGAACGGCAGCATCTGATCTCCAATATGCTTACGTAAATTAGATCCTACCGTTTCCTAATTCATGGTTATGACGGACTCTCTATCTATTTGCTCTACATTAACATCACCCACTGAGTCTCGGGCATTACGCCTCTTTAAGCAGCTGATCCCGCTCCATCTAAATTCGATCCGGTTGCTTTGGGTACCGGGTCACGTGGGCATTCAGTTAAATGAGGTTGCTGATTCTTTAGCAAGGGCCTCTCTCTGTGGCCCAATAATTGCTGTCCTGCCAACCTGCGTATATACAGCTGCGGTGAGGTTTCGCAGTTACACATTCTTTCAGGAATTTTCAGCCTAGGCGCTTACTTCATCTCCCGAATAGCAGCACCTTCTGCACCCTTGGAGTAGCAAAGACTGGCGCTCACGCAGGCTGGAGGTCTCTTTCACGCGTTTGCGATGCCGAGTTCCTCGTCTGAATTTTTACCTTCACAAATCTGGTCTGGCGGTTTCTCCACTGGGCCCATTTTATGCCGAGCCTGAGACAGTGGAGCACTAGCTGCTGTTCTGTCGCCGATTCTCTCCTTTGAGGAGGCGCCTATTCGAAATTCCATTTCACCAGCTGGGTCTGCCTGTGCCCACTGCGGTTGTTCTTTCCTTTGGCGCTACTTCGCTTGGACGAAGCAACAGGAGTGCGCGCTGTGCTGTTGAAAAGTTTCTTCTAGAAACACAGCGACTCCCATGCTAATATTAACTTTATTTATTTTTCTGGTCGTTTTTATTTTTCTGATTATCAAACAGTTCATTTATAATTTTTTTTCTCTCTCTCTTTCAGTCAATACAAAATTGAACCATTCCATGTGTTGCATTCGAATTTGCACATAAAGCCATCGTCCCATCTTCGATCTCCCAGCTAACAGGACGCCTGTTGCGTCGTCCAATCTGTCAGCCTATACCCTATTACTACTGCTTTTCCTCTAAAACTGCTAATCTTTCCAGCAGTTCACAGCCTGTGTCTTGGCCACTCCCTCGTAGTGGGTATGTGCCATTTTACTTGAGGCCAACCAACCAACTAATGCGAGCAGCCTTTTTGAGAACAATGGCACCCACTTTTATTGCGGGCTTTGTAAATATGGTGGGAGTGAAGCAAACATGCGATGCTTATGCTCTTTGATACTCCTGAGCTGAATGCCGTCATTTCACATCGCCCGCAGTTGAAGACCCCGCGCCGTGTGACCACCCGCTGAGGTTCCGGCGACGGCCAGACAAGTGTTACGCTGACCATGAGAGAGTGAGTGAGCTTTTTGCACGCCTGTCTCCTTCTCCACACAGTTATATTTTTGTGGAGTGTGTTAGGTACAGCAACTGTTTCTCGGTTTGCTTTACGACGCTAATTGCCGTTCTCAAGCTGTTCTAGCTGAACTGACGTTACCGCTTCCCGCTTCCTCTTATTCAGAGGAAACATCATTGGAAGGAAGACTCTGAAATAAACGCTATATATTCGTGTCGTCTGTAAAAATTCGCTATCAGAATGAGAAAGAAAGAAAACATCTCCTTTGTCCCGTGCCTGTAGAATCAGTCTGGCTTGCATAGCTGCTCGTTTCAAACCGCACATAAAGTCAGAAGTACTCGTGTTTCCCCCATCCTTACCTAGTAACCGGAGATCTTGCTGATGCGTTGTCCGAATGGCAATGGCAAACGACTAAATTAGACACAGGAACCTGCGGTCTGAGTTTGGCCGATCACTGTTAAGAATGTATTGCACCTTCTGAAAACGATTTGCTCTGGCGGCTTCACACGCGAACGCAGGAGGACTACCACGTCTGCGGTGGGGGCACCGGACTCGTGGCGTGCTCGACGCTTCAGCTGCTCGCGTCAGCGCTGGCGCTGGTGGCCTTCGCCATTGTGACTAGACCGTAAGACTGTGGCTTTCACGGCCCAAGCCACGATGTGGGCCCAGCGCCACGCCAGTAGTCCTTGGCCCTGGTGGACTGACGGGCCATGGATTTGCGGCTTCGTTTTGGCTCCCGGCAACTTGGACGCGCCCTCACAAGCGGTGTGAAGACGGTGACGTGGAGGAGGAAGTCACACTTGTGTTCTCCTCTGGGCACTGCTGTTGTGTGTTTTACCTCGTTGCGGCCCTTCTCGGTCCCCTCGGCGGACGTGAATCGTGGAAACCCCGACCTCGGCTGCCAAAAGTGCGACGAGCGCGCATGGGAAGGTGTCATTGTGTACACAGCGATTCCCTGTGCAAAAGTGAAGCGGTGTGGGGGTGTCATCTCTCTGACAGGGCCACGTCGTCAGCAGTCCCTCGCAAGGGCGAAGGTGGAAAATGGTTGACCAACAAAGTTCGTACCTCTGATGCATATGGTACATTTTGCACCTTACTGGGAAATCAGATTAGAAATGTCCCGGTGAACGCGACTCACTTCAGGTGCGACTTTGGTTCAGGTGTACCGAGGGCCTTCAGAAAAACGCCGCTTATACGCAACACGCCATTTCTTACAACTTGGGATGATAACAGAGGAGTTTATGGCAAAGCAAAAAAAGAAAATCAAGTGGCTGTGCCAAGTCATTCGAACGTGCTACAAAGCAGAATGCCATTGGAATTATACACAAATCTAATTATCAAAAAGTACAATCCGTTTTTTTTTTCGCCCATCACTTCCTAGCGTGGAACAAAATAGCCAGAAAGCTGATTCCACCGATTTGACTGCTCGCTGCTGGCAATGCTGACGACGTGGTTGGCGTGGTGGAAGTTGCCTCAGAGCGCAGGCCCAGCAAACCGGGACCCAAACCGTCGTCCAGTGAGTCCCAGTTAAGAGGAAAACTAGTCATGCTACAATCGTCACGTCGCGCAGTCTCGGTGTGGACGCGCGATGTGGTGCTGGCCCTCATGCCAAGCGCGTATCCTGTTCGGGAGAAACCGCCGCCAATGATCGGGAGAACTCGCCAGCGCCATGGTACAGTGGCGTTTAAAGAGAAATGCAACTTTACGCGCATTTTATCTTTTTATTTTTTGTTTTCTCAGGTTGAGTGTGAGAGTCAGCTCGCCCTTGCACACTCTCTGCGGCGGATCGTTGCGTGCGGGGCGTATGGACGCCCCTTGTTCTGTAGCGAAGTGCTCCATTTATCGCTTCGTATCTCATTCGCTGGGAAGACAGTCCAGAAGCTATATATTTTCTTCCCCTTATTTCACCGATTTGAGTGTAGAGTAGGGATGGCGTTCTTCGAACGCAATTAATGTAAGATGACTGCGCCGGGGGCATAGAACTCGGCCCAACCGACTGCAGCGAGTCACTGTGTAAGCAAATTTGCAGACAGCGTTTCCTGGCCCCCTCACGCGCCCCAATAAGACCTGCTTGTAGTGGGACGCCCTGTCACTCGCACTGTAGGAATAACTGTCAGTGGCGTCGGTGCGCATTTAATGTAGCATAAGGCTTTGTGCTTGCACACGTTTCAAGAGGTTAACATTCTTTGTGAGTGCGACAAACATCTCATGAGCAGGCTGCTTTCGCCCATTAACCTTTGATATGCCTTAAGCCGCACGAAACCCTTCAGCCATTGCAGATGAAAACAGCAAAAAAAAAAAGAATTTCCCGAAACAACTTCCTCTCATAAGGCTGCGCAGCTGGCGTTTGCAACCAGAGAAAATAACGTACATCACTAGCAAAACGAAAGAAAGAAAAACTGAGTGGCGCCGCAACACAATGGGAAAGAAAGAAAGCGATAAGAGAAGTGTTTGGATGGGATACATTCCGAAAGTTGCTGTGAAAACTTACCACACAAAATCTCCTCTAATAATAATGTCAGGATTCTAACAACTTTTTTTGCGAGAAGTTTGTTGTCCTTGTGAATGCATGTCATGCCTGAATGTGTTCGCGTGTGTGAACTAAGCAATCTGTTGTAGAAAAACGAAGCATGCGCGCGAAACAAGGATTTTTTTTTTGTGCAAGTGCAGACTTGAAATTGCGCGCGCAGACAACCGCTTTTCTTTTTTCTCATACATGGGGCGAAGGCGAGGGAACTTCGTCTATGGCAACAAGGGAATCTTGTACACTGACAGATATTGGTGATTGAACACATATGCATAGGCTGATTGAGGGAATCTTTATCTTAGCCTATATTTATTAGCGAAACCTGCCAAACATCCCGAGTAATTTTAAAGAATGCGCAAGGTGTTAAAAATCAAGAAAAATAGCATTATTAAATTACTAGCTCTTCATTAAACTCACGTCGCATCAAAGCTGAGCTGAGCTTTTAAAGCTAATGCAGCGAGGTGAAAAATGAGAAAATTCATGAAGCACTGTTGTTTCCTCGCCAGCGTTCCGGAAAACTTGGCTAAGAGCTTCACTTTGGCAACTTAGCAATCACTACTTACTTACTTCTATGTTTCGGTCTCAGGCATGCTTTTCTGTGCTCAAAGGTTCAGCACGGCTCTGAATTTATAGGTGACAGTTTCATAACTTTTAAGAAAGGCTGTGATCTGATTGCGCAGTCAATTATTCTCGCGAACGCGCACTTGTACAATAATGAATGCGCAACGCGTTGGCGCTGGTTGTTACTTGTAGTGTTAGTTTCTCATTTTTCATGGCGCGAAACAGAGCATTTAACCTTCGGTTCTATATATTTTATTTCTTAAAGAACACTGAAACTCCTTCAAAGTCATGTCCGCGAGTTATCCCACCTGTGGTGAGCTGCTGTTAAAGGAACCAGACTTGGGAGTTTGTGAAGGACAAGCGCAGGAAACGGATTCCACGCTAAGATTGTTATTATGTGTGTTGCTCTGAGCACTTACAAGTCCGACATTTGTTAGTATAGCGGAGAATCTGGAGCTATAACATTTCAACCCAAAACAAACAAGGAGAACCCGAAGAAAGGTTTTTTGAACATATATCTAATCTCTGTGAATTCGTGTTAAGCAGAAACATTTATAAAATAACAAAATTTCGCTGATGTCATCGTTAATAACATTTCTTCGTAGTAATTTTGTTCTTAAATCGCTTTCTGCGGGCCTTACTTTCTTCATCAGGTAAAATATGGAAGCGTGTGAATTTTAGACTAGCAGTCAGTCAACAATAGAAGAAAAAAAAAACAGGAGTTCTAAATAAATTGGAGAAATCTTCCTGAATGCTAACCCCCCCCCCCCCCCCCCCCCCAATAAAAAAGGGCCAATTTTTGAGCAAGGCCTCTGTCGAGGAATGTTGGAACCAATTGAAAGGTGATTGCATCAATGGAATGTCAAAGTAATGCGCTGGAAACTACCTCGCTTTTTCGAGTGTCTGTAGCTTTTTTCATACCGCTTGCTGGAAAATTATCTAAGCAATGGCCTTTAATAAGAAAACTTGAGGATCCTAGTCTAATAGGGAAGCAAGGAGAGCAGAAAACAATGTATTCGTCATATACAACAAAGGGTATACCAAAGGCCGTGTCTGGTGACCTCTCATGGAAAATGAACAGTGTATCGGCATTTTTCTTTTATTAGGTATTTACACTTTTTTTGCGCGGTTAAAGGAGAGGCAGAGTGAATGCCAAAAGTTAGCACTCCTTGCTGAACGCTTTGCCCATGTGTTAGGGCAGTGAAAGACCCGTGAATGAAAACAAATTAAAAACAATTTAGATGTGACAGTCACGGCCTTGATAGATTCTCATTTGCCCGCAAAGACGCTATTTCAATTTTAGTCGTTCAGGAAGAAGGAACGAATAATACGAAGGCGTCAAAGATCCTCGCGGCAATTTACGTTTTAAACAAACAAAAAAAAAGCCTTCCATCGCTACAACATGCGATCGTTTAGTTATTTTTTAGCTGTTGGAAAATTTAACAAGCAGAATCCACGGGAGAGTTATACGTGCATTTCCATCAGAAAGAACTATCCCATTGCTCACGTATCTGGCTTGCGGAACAAGGAACTGCCTTTTGATTGAGGGCACAGTTGTAAAGCTAAATTTCTTTTCTCACCAACGATGGAAAACACAAAGCAAAAAAAAATGCTCCATGTCACGTGGTTCTTTCAGTAGATTCTGGGGCTCAGGGAAGATATCAGGCCAGTTGCGCGCACCCATTTTCTTTCTTCCCCGAAGACCTACATATAACTGCAGCAACTTTCGCATGTCGGAAAAAGGAATAACAGGTTTGGGGTGCGCTTTTTCACTCCCCAAAGGAACAATAAGAAACAAGTATAAATACATATGTAATAAATATATATATATACATATATATGTATCTCAATTCTATACTTGAACATGTGTGTACGTGTATTATACGTATGGATGACCCAGTCTCTCGACAGCTGCCAGCTGATATCCCGCGTCCGTGTGACACGCCACAAGAGCACACGCCCACCCCGCTAACTCAGACCCCACACCACACACAGCACAGACACAGTCGTCAAACTCTTTCTCGGGCTTCCAAGACACTCCGGCAAAAAACACGACCACCTATCCCCTTCGACTCCTTTGCGCCTTCACCTAAAAAGTGTTGACTTTATATTTCAGTCTAAGCTTGAAGCGCAATATTTTGACGCAGTTCTAGCTTCACTGTCCCAAACTGAGCTCTTCGCTTTTTGATTTCGACCAGAGCGTTGTTATCAATAGGCCCTGGCGATGAATATTCTTTTGTTGCCAGAATTACGAGTGTCAGTTTTCTTTGAGAGATATCACCTCTTTCACCTAAATCACGCACAGCTAGCGCGCAGATATTGTTAGCACCTTCAATTCTCAGCCAAAAAGCAATGTAGTGCAATCTGCGCGCCATTTTTTCGAGTGCGAAATTTTCCTTCCTTTTGTTCTGGATTTTTTTTTGTGGCACTTCATGCTAGCAATGAAAATGTAAGTTCGCAGAGGGATGCGTTCATTTAGATAATTACTTGAAAAGAATAAAGCTAAATGGTACAACTTGACTATATTGAGCTATATTTAGGTTTAGCTGCTTTTTATGTAGCCACTGAGCCCACTGACCAAAGTGCAGGCGCTAGCAGCGTGTAGACAGAAATCGCTTTATTTTGGGCAAACGCTGCTTGCCTTCTTCACACTTTGTTTTTTAAATTCATAAAACATCATGAACCGGGAGCATATAGAATTTAATAAACAAACTTTTAAGCTTTGTTAGCGTTAAAGCTAAGGTGCTATACAATCCCCACGTTATTACCGTGCCCCTAATTCATCTGTCCTACCTTGTACACCAGGCACACTAAACACACTGTCGAAGCAAAGTTAAACAAAAAATAAGTACTGAGTGGACCATAATATTTTATTTTTGAAGAGGGATGGCCAAGTCTTTAATTTTTATCTTAACCCTGTTAACTCTTTCACACTCGTTCCCTTTTCCTGCGTTGAAATAATATTTTAGAAAAAGGGGCATCGCTGCGCAGACAAGGTTTACGTAAACTGAAGCATTGTCAAAATCAAGAGGAGGGTTCAGGACAAGCATGATGACTGCCTGTAACTTGCTGCCTGAAGTGCATTCTAAGACATGGATGCTGAACACTTCTTGGCGACAGTAACAGGCGTTCACTTTAACTACACTGAAGACCTGCTGTGGGTCGCCAACTTAATGTTTAGAAATGTCCATGTTTTGCTTCGCGCTTCCAGCATTTAGGAAACGAGCTCTCATATATATCCGCTTTCTCACGTTTTTACCTGCGCGAACATGATTTGGCGAGAGTAAAATCTGATCATCGCATTATTAATGACAAGATCGCATGCGCAAAAAAACTGCCGCTTGAAAGGCCCCGCATCCTGAGCCTTCTGAATTATCGACAGTAATAAAAAGTTGAAAAATTAGCATCAGGATCGGTGTCCAATACACTGTTGAGTGCTCCTCTAATTCATATATGTAGAGCGAATGCAGTTCGTTGTCTCTAGAGCACTGGATATTACTGCGGCTGCTACGCAGCCTCCGCCAGAACTCTGCAGTACCGCGAAGGGCTACTAAGCAAGAGACAGCGATGCTCCTTCGTTTATTTTTGTACAGTGTACAAATCTGTCTTCAGACATTTGGCCTTTTTCGTGTGCTTTTCCAACAAATCAATTCCTCACATGTGTGTAGCGTAGTGCTGTTTGGCCCTTGTGGCTGAGAAAGTGATGTTAGTGTTACCCCAGTAAGGCGCCATGTTGGAGTGAGTGCGCGATTTCCGACTTTCCAGAATTTAACCTCGTTGCAAGTGTGCCCTTTTGTGTGTCCTTGTCAATACTACCACGCCGTTGTGGCCATACCACCTCGTTCGACTGTCACTAGGCTTCCGGGAATCTGTTATCTTGTTTGTAGTGGTGAGGTAAGAAGTAACGGGTGTGAAGTGATGGTCATGATTTATTCCATTTCGCGTAATAACCCTTGTGCGGAGTATTCTCAACAGGAAATAATTAAACGTTGTGTGAAAACGCCTGGGCTTCGACAGCAGTGCGATTAATCAAATCGGCCGCCCATATAGTTCCAAAAAGAAAGGGAAAACAGTTACGCAGTAATGTGTTTTGAAGAAATAAAAACACGGAATACGGTGCCACGGTCATTAAATTATTAACTTACTCGTAGGAATGACACACTTCTTTGTTTATTCTTGGCATTACGATAACTTTTTCTTACCCTCTCTCCGTCAAGTAGTATGCTGCTGTCACCCAAAATTTGTCTCATTTAGTGAGATTGGGGCTAAGGAGAGTGCACCTCCCAGCCTATTCCTCGTAGGAAAGCAAACACAGACACGCGCGCTTTTCAGCCACTATTTCGAGTTTGCGCACCCTTTCATGTGTGTGTGTGTGTTTTTTTTTTGCGCAAG
This sequence comes from Amblyomma mixtum, assembly GCF_055824585.1. Taxonomy (NCBI): domain Eukaryota; kingdom Metazoa; phylum Arthropoda; class Arachnida; order Ixodida; family Ixodidae; genus Amblyomma; species Amblyomma mixtum. The sequence continues at coordinate 46,959,711 of NC_143013.1, forward strand.
GGTTGAGGTCCGACATCAGAAAAAGTTCTGTCCGCTTCACAACCCACTCGTATAGAGCGAGTTAACACGACGGCTATCAGGCGTGTTGCCCCAGAGTCGGCATCATGTAGTGCTTGATGTTGTTGTGCCCTTAGAGACACTCTGCCGCGGATTCAGCCAGTTTTCGCGACGTTGAGATCGTACCCTTCAAAGACGATTCTGCAGGTAGCCCTTGCAACTGCGGTGTCTGGCCCTCGAACACATGTAAATAGTGTCTATGCTTTATGTACACCCGAGTGCTGCGGCTTTAACGACGTGGACAAAGCGAAGCACAAATATTTCCCGTGAAAGAAATGTCTGAAGACATAGAGAGAGGGAGGAAATAAAAAGCCAGCATGAGACTTGTTCCTTTCTCTTCTTTCATGACGTCAGGAATGAACGACTCGGATCAGCCTGTTGACAGAAAAATATCCGCTTCTAGACTATCTGTTATTATTATCGCAGATAGATATTTTTTCTCTGAAAATGCTACAGGTGTGGCTTGTAGCAAAATTTAGTTGGTATTTTCTTCGTCAAAGGTAGTACAAGAAACGCGTCGACTGTCACGTGAATGATGGAACTAAAATGTGCAACAAACTTTACAGTTAAGACTCAGCGGTGCATCACCAAAGCATTATCTGCAGACTGAGCACTGTACGTCTCATTGGTCCCAGCGTGCGATACGATCACGTATGAGCACTTCTTCTTGTTTATTTAACCAAATAGGAGTACATCATCAGTGCGCGTTTCACACTTATGTGTCAGAGAGAGATTTGGTTGCAACAAGCCATTCCAAAAGTGTATGCTTGTGGCAAAGGCTACACTTCAAGGTTAAAGTAGCTTGAAGTTTTGCACTTCACTTAATATTCACGTTACCTAGGCTGATTTCTAAGAGAACTGAACACTTCACCCCGAAAAACAATTGGAGCCACAGTCCGCTTGAGGCGCTCGTCAAGGTTATTTGGACGTTCCAAATGTCGTTCATTGCTGCAAATGTTGGTGTGTTATAATAAAAAAAAACACATCTCCCGCTCGGAATTGCTGTCACAGTGTCACAATAACCCTGAAATGAACACTTGGAGTGGTTTATAGTTGCTGCTTGACTAAACCGGGAGCAAGACGCAGATGGCGTGTTAGCATGACAAGCAGCAGCGCTACTGCGGTCGCAAGTCTGATTATGTGTGTATAAAGGGAAATGTCGCTTTCCGAAGAAACAATCCTGCGGCTGGTGTGCTTGTTGCGTGATTAATTCTGTGTGACACCCAAACTTTGAATTCTTTTTGTTGTTGGGCGGAAACCGAAACGACGGGTTTGCCTGCGACATCGCATTGTGTGGAATTTGTTGTCACGCCACTATGTTGTGTCGGTGCAGTGAGGTTTTTCATGGCGATGGCTTTCTTGCGTTGGATGCCTTCAGCCCTGAGTTATGTGTTATCACAAAATGGGGGAACAATAAAAGAAGTTTAGAAACGTGGTGAGAATTTCTTCGGGAGCAAATGCTCCCGCTGTCCGTGCGCTCTGCGCGAGCTCCAATTGTGCTGAGCTTAAAAACGTCGCTCGAAACAGCGGAAATCAGACAGATCAGAAATCAGATGGACAAAAGTTAGTGCGAAGTGTGATAAAGTTCAGCTAAGCTCCGCAGAGTTCCGCATGTCGAGCGTGGGTGCTGGCTAGATCTCGGTAACTCCCTTCCTCGGTCTGTGTTTTTTAATTTTATACAAAAATATCCAACGGCGGGCAATAGTTAATTAACCCAACTTCAACCTCTCCTATAACCGACTATAGCTGCCGTTTCAGGTGAACATACTTTTCTATAGAGAGCTAAAAACAGTTGTATGGTTCCTGTGCAGCAGATCTGATGGTATAGGCTTTTCAACAGCTGGAAATAAGCACTGCTTGCTTTGGGTGAGTATAGACGATCATGAAAGGCCACAGACGGACAGAACTAACCATAAAGTTTTTCCATATACGCCCATAGGTCATTTTCGCATGAACTGCTCTTATTATTTTTTCTTCGAATACGGAGCGGTAAACTGCACTTACATCAGTTTTGAGTGCGCTGGAATTTCACGCCCTGACTGCTGGGTGTTGTTTAGAACTTAGCCTAAATAACAAATGAAATAAAATAACCTTTATTCAGTGCTTTCTTTCTCTCACAAGCTGGAGGAAAAAGAAATACTAGGGCAGGAATAGAAAGCGACTGGTATAGCCAGCTCTGCTCTGCTCAAGGTAAGCTTGTTCCTACTTAGCTCACACACCCTCTAATCGGAGGGCTCCGGATAATTTCAACAACATGTGGTTATTTAACATGCACTGACGTCGCACAGTACAAAGGCCGCTAGGATTTCGCCCTATCGAAATTCGACCTCCGCGGCCGGGATCGAACCCGCGTCTTTCGGGTCAGCAGCCGAGCTCCATAACCACTGAGCCACCGCGGGGGCCCGCAGCCTGTGTAAGCCCTGATTTGTATGAGAAAATGGGATTGACCATTTTTTTTTCCTGATAGAATACGGGGTTTGCAAAGTTTTTGCGAACTTTCAGAAAAAAGTTATATTCCAAGTATGAGGCGATATGTTTAAAAATGAAACATCCCATAACTTTTAGTGCACAACAAACTAATTGGCCTGCAAATAGTAACACGGAGTTTATCACCAGATTTATGGACAGGATCAACCTTACCAGTTTCCAAAAACTAGAGACCTCACCTTTACTCAAATTTGTACTGAGAATAATAAAGAGGAATTTCGCGCACATTCTACATACCTGAAAAGAAACGTGTTTGGAATATCATCTGGCCTGGATGATTTCTTTATTTTCAGGTTAAGAAACGTAGAGAAAATTCCTTCTTCACTTACAGTGAGGTCAGGTACGTGAAGGTTGATTGATATGAAATCAGTAGTCCGGTCTTCGCCACGCAGAAACACTCAAGAAAAATAGGCATTAAATGTTGTCACTGACGTCCGCATCATTTATTGTCAGTTTATTTGCAGGAACTTTTTTTGCGTCAGGCGAGCCCAGGATTTTCGCGGTTCATTGACGAGGAAGCTGTGCACCATTACATTAAAGAGGGAAAATTTTGATAGTTTTCGTCTCTTTCTCAGGTTCCTACGAAATGACGCCAGAGTACTCAAGAGCTACCTCTAGGAGCTGCCTTCTGATTACATCCCACGAGACCGACGGGGCCTCATGGCTATCGTACCGCGTTTGAGCAGGGCGGTCAAGGCCTAAGAAAACATAATGAAGGTTAATGTCATTCTTGCGCCTGCTCAACGCAGCCGTGGATTTAGTCGAGCCAGTATTCCGAGTCTCCACCAGAAGAGCAGATGAAGGTGTAAGACACTCAGGGTCCCGGTCGAAGTCGGTGGCAGGCTCACAATACACTTTGAAGCCTTGCCTCCTGTGTCGAGTGCACTGAGCTACGGTTCCGAAGACAATTGGCAGCCCTGTGATGCGAGTCGCGCTACTGGTCTCCATCTGTTGAAGTAATGGTCCGGTGCTCACCCAGCCCCTCCACCAGCTGTCCCGAAGAACTATCGGGATAAAGAGCGGAAAGCACCTTCGAAAATACCGAACGTTGCCGAGGCAGTTTCACACTGCTACAATCTCGCCAAATAAACGCGGTCGCGTCTCGCAACGCAACAAAGTGATAACACCATGTTTTCGTGGCTTCGAGCATGAACAAAGATTGCACAGCTTCCCAGCTGTGTGGCTCTAAGGCTTGGAGAGCAAAAATTCGCATGCATTGCCAAAAAGAATCATCAGACAAGAGGAAACATACTCGCAGTACACAGTTACAACTTGTAGAAAATCTAGAATTGTATAATGAGCCTGTATGTACAAGAAAACTGCCCTTCCCCATCCTTCAACACCGGCTGAGAGGTCTACTAGTATCACATGGCCAAAGAGTTTCCACCCCGTTCCGTGTCCCCTAAACGAAAGGCCCACGTGGATCTTTTTGGGCGGTCAGCAGAAAACTACCAGCATAATTTGGCGCACGAAGTTCCGCTGGGAAGAACCGGCACATAAATTCCGCATACATACGGTGCACCTATGGAACCGTCGAAGCAATACCGGCCCAGAACGGTCAGAAGGACAGGCAAGGAGAGCTGTCAGAAAGGTGGGGGTCTGCGCAGAACGACATGTGGCCCGGCTCACTGGAATAAAGCTGTTCAGCTAATGAAACCGTAGCGGAGAAAAGAGTTTCACGTCCCTGGAGACACGCTGGGCTGTTTCTTGCCTTATTTAGTAGACAGCGAACCAGGAATAACGTACAGAATCAAGAAAACAGAGCAACTCAGAAACAGTGAACAAATAAAATGCACGCAATAAAGGAAGCTGACTGAAATCAGTACGCTTGCTTCCAAAGAATGACACGACCAGTAGGACTTACCTGCCAACCTTTTCGAATAGCCGAAGCTTTTGGGAAAGGTGAGGGAATGCAGTAGGAGGCTTCAGAGATAATATTAGGAAAGCATGGGCATAGATAATAAGAAAAACAAGGTTTGTAAGTGCATTGCAGGCTGTTCAAGTGACTCTTTGTACCTGGCTGCGAGCGAGGCGTGGAATGCGGCACGTATCGTGGGGAATTTAGCGCTCTTCTGTGTTGTGTCTTCGTCCTCTCACCTTGTGTTCGTCTTTTCTTGGCGCTTATCTATCTAAAAGAATGTATAACCAACTAGCCCAGCACCAAGTTTTACTAAAATGTTTCAGCGATTCACACTTTGCTGAAGTGCTTTCTGAAAAGCATGCGAACAGCAGAAAAAATGGCATGATATACCGGGTGTTTTTTTTAGAAGGTCCAAAATTTTTAAAGAAAGGTAAATTCCTTTAGATTTATTTTAACCCTGGGGCTATACTGAGGGCTACGGCGGACGCCAGGTAAGAGGCAAACTAATTTAATTAGTTCGCTGATTAACTGAATACGTTATTTAACTTTTATAATTTTCATTTTAGGGGATATGTTGTATTAGCAGAATTGTAGATCGTCTTCCAAACAGTCCAGCCAAGAAAAAAAATTTCATGAAAAAATTATAGCACGCGTTACGAAGCGAGAAAAAGTCACCCTGGTAGGCAGCTTCACACTGTAGCACAGCATCAGCGAGCGCCTGTGACGTAGTTCGCTCCGCCCTGCGCTTTGTGTCAATGCGTTTTTGTTCCAACGCGGCATTTCCGTGAGGCCGCGGAGCGAATCGAAACAAGCAGCGATAGCGCAGGCCGCCCGTCCGGGCTTCAGGTGATATCAGCCGTGTGACGTAAAGCGCAGGGCGGAGCGAACTACGTCAGAGGCGCTCACCGCCGCTGAGTTACGGTGTGAAGATGCCTACCAGGGTGACTTTTTCGCGCCTTGTAACGTGCGTGAAAAATTTTTAATTAACATTGTTTTTTCTCGGTTGGACTGTTTGGAGGACGATCTCCAATTCTGCGAATACAACATTTATAAACCCTAAAATAAAAATGAGAAAAGATAATTAACATATTTAGGTAATCAGCGAACTAATTAAAGCAGTTATCCTCTTGCCTGGCGCTCGTCGTAGCCTCCAGTATAGCCCCAATGCTAAAATAAATCTAAAGCAATTTACCTTTGTTTAAAAATTTTGGACCTTCTAAAAAAAAACACCCGGCATACGAAGTACAGTGGTGAGCAGCCTTGTCTAGAGCGCTTGAGCAGTGCGCACTTGGTAACAAAAACCGAAATTAGAGAGCACCCCTCATTACAGGGCAAAGTTTTCGTGCCTGCTTTGTTTACGAGGCTATCTGGCGCTACTTCCGTGCAAGCGTTGCAGCTGGACCCTAGAGGCTGCCTCAAAATCTGGATTTGTTTGCAAGGAAGTGCACCGCCCGAGCGCTCTAGACAAGGCTGCTCACCACTGTACGTTCACTAAGGCTCCCTGCTGGCCTGTCATATGTTTAAGAGTTTACGAATTCTGGCGACCGTTACTTACTCAAGTGGACCCACTTACGACGATGCCATTGCATAACAAATGGCAGACTTAATAATGCAAAGTGGAGTTGCGACTGGTCAAGACGCTTCTCATGTCCCCCATCGAATGAATGTTGTCTACGGGGAAGCCTGCGTTGATGTCGGACAGTGAGTAGTTGGTTGCACAATGTACCAGCTAACGAGCCAGGACAATCCTCAGAAACCAATTTACCAATTTTACCATCTGCTTTCAAGCTCCCACTCCATTGGTTTCGCAGCTTGAAGGGTGTTCACAGCTGGTTACAATGGCGACGGCGACGCCGCGAAACGCTGCAACGCGCGCCAAAGAGCTGCGCTCTAAAGAAAAAATGTCAGTGGCTAAACTCTGGTTAAGCCTGGATATACAAGCGAAAAGCTGCAGTTACGCTTTGACATCATGGCTGTCGCAGTTCGCGCACAATGTACTGGGAGCACCACGATAACGGTGTAAGCAAGCGCGTTATATAGCGCTCCTTCCGCACGCGTAGTAACTGTGGTAAACATGCGGCTACAACGAAAGGTCAAACGGTGGTGAGGAGGCGAGCGCGCAGTAGTAGCTGCGGTGAGGAGGCGGTGCCCATGCGCAGTAGCGCGCGGCTGCAGGTCAGGCGGCGGAGTCGCGGCAGCGGTTGCGGCGGCGGCCGCTCCGACCACCTGCGCCTATTTTATGACGTCACTCGGTTCTGCGCACGCGCAGCTGTGGCTAAATCTGATCACGGCGCATACGCAAGACCCGGTGTTGACTAGCCTAGTGAAGCTTTTCGCTTCAAAACACCGTACGGCAGCTGAGACGAAACGCGGTCGCTTTGCTGCTGCGGTACCTAAGAACGCGCCACTGGGAACCAAGTACTTTTACCTGTTTCTCTTACATCCCGAACGAAGCAGCAAGTTTTGATTTTGGTGAAGGTGCAGTCGACAGCAGACGCTAGCAAGGATCAGAAGAAAGCGAGAGAGCCGTGAGTGCGGAAGCTGCGAACGTAAGCGGCGTAGGCGCTAGGCCTACCAGAGCGAGAGGGTCCATCCAGGATTGCGTCGCAGAATGGATAACGGCGGGATGTCTGGAGCTTGTCTTGAAACAGATATTGTGAGCGGCGACTGCGCGTTTGCCTCTGCTGCTCTTAGATGTGCGACGGAGAAAGGAATGACGCCTACTTAACCGAGTACACTGAAGTGGACACCGTAAACGACGCCGGAGCTTGCGCCTCACTCTGGTTTGCGAATGGCGGTTTGCCGCCGTTCTGAGCGAATCCAGAGAAATGCTGGCTTTGCCGCGCCCGTGACCAGCGGGAGAGAAGTTTCTACCTCGACACTGCTGCCCTGAAGGATAGCCTTGGAAGTCCTGCCGTCTCACATTTGTCTCGATGCCATGGTAAGTGATTTTGCGTCTTAAATAGCGTCGTACGATCAAGGCGTGAGTAGGTTTGTCTAGAGCGCTGGACCCTAGTGTTGCGAAATAGATCATTAGAGGAATGGAGTTTTGGAGTTATTGTATATGCTACCTAAGTTACCATATACAGCAAATCTAGATCGTTTTATATGAACATGCCCCACCGCTTCAGCGACTACATTGCCAGTCAATCACGCTACCTGCGTTATAAGTTCCCCTTTGTTCGTTCTGCAAAGCAGCACAAGAGCGTTCTGTACAAGTCTGCTTACGTCTACATGACGTTCACCTTGCAAGTGGATGTAGCCTTTCGGCATTTCTATTTTACCCCTTTCCGTAGCATTTGTCTCAATTTTTTTTTTTTTAGTTTGGATATGAGCAACATTTTTGACCACTGTTACCTCCATGCATGGTCGGAGAGTGCGGTATGCGGTGTCGCTATTAACTTAAAAAAAAAATGATCACGTCGCTTTTTCTAAAATGCCATGGTTAAAAAAATGATCACGAAGCTTTTTTCCAGAATGCCATGGTTCCCCGCAAAAAAATAAAACCTTGCTTATCGTGCGCGTCGCAGCAAATGACTGCCTACAAAGTTTCTGAAGTGCGTTCTTGTAATATTCCGTCACAGATGCGGCCGCCGCATTTAGAATTCCAACCTGATTACTCGTTGGTTTCAGCAGAACGGCGTAATCATTTTGTAACTGGAACACGAATGAAAGCGAGAAAAAGACGCTGCCAGTTCTTGCCTTATCTTCTGTCCTTCGCTGGGGCATAGCTATGATAGGCGCAGTATAAATGCGCTGTCTCTATCTGTAAAAATATACCAGCTGGTGTAATTTCAAAGGATCATGCACTTAATTTCCTTCATCTATCAGTATTGGAATCAGTAATTCGAACAAGATACATTTTCTTCACAATGATTTTTTTGGTATCAAACCCTTCTGGACATTGTTCTGTCCATGTTTTAATTTACGAAGAACTCCACCGTTGAATGGGTTTCATCCAGTAACAAGCAGTTAAGAGTTTAGTTGCAAAGAAAGATGCCCCCTACAAGTGGTGTAGGTATTTTTCTGCGAAACGGTTTGTGGGCATAGGCAGTTACTGAATTTTTTTTTACGGAAATAGCAGCTGTATATTTACCTGAGCATCTGATAACTTCGCTTTAAGTGCAGAATTTACTCAAAACATTGATACCACCAGCTTTTGCAAAGTTTGGGCTTTGTTGATTAATTAATTATTTAATAAAAAATGGGACTGGCATGAAGGCCTGGGGTTTCATTCGTTGCAAAGACAGGCGGAATGCGAACAGTGACAGTAAGGAGTTGCTGACTCCCTAGGATATTTTTTTTTTCAAATTTAGACGTAGTTAATTGGTTTAGTTAGTTTAGTTTATGGGGTTTAACGTCCCAAAGCGACTAAGGCTATGAGAGACGCCGTAGTGGAGACCTCCGGAGACGTAGTTATTGTGAAATTGAAAAAAAGACATTACCGGGAATAACGAGACAGTGTAACTGCCGTAACTATACACAGTTCTGAAAATATTAGATTAATTTCATGACTAAGCCAGTACACCGTACCGACACACTGCTATTTCGTGATTTGCGTTGCTACTGTCTCATTTTCATGTCTGTTCACTACCGCTCTTTCATCACATGTTGAGTTGAATGTCGTTTCTTTAGACTTGCACAAAACTGTGGAGGGGTAGTCACCATTATTTGCTTTTGCGACAGTGGTTTTGTCATTTTATTGGTAAATGACAATCATGTCTGGGTACGGTGCACCTGTTTGGCAATTTCCAGTTGGAAGAGAATGCCTTGTGTTGTATTTTTTCATTGCATCCAATTCTTGTGGAGTGCTACTTCACGAGGTGTGTATAATGACCATGCACACTTGGAACAACACCAGCTCAGTTATGTATTTTTAGCTCTTCAGTATACACACGCAAATATGATTTCTGGGCAGTACTGATTGTTGCTTCCCGTGCTGTTACAGGTGGTCTAAATGTCTAGGAAGCATCACCCCGTCCTTGCCTGGGCTAGTCATAGTCCTTATCTTTTTGCATCTAGCTCGGATAGCTTCCTAATTTTTTCTGTTTTGTTACAGTCTTCTCATTCAGCCACATCATGCAGTTGCTAGCATTTATACATACCCTGCAGTAAGAAAAAAATTGATAGTTATTACGGATTTGGTGAACATTTAAGCTTTCAAGCAAAAATGCGCTTGGATGTTAGTCTTCAGAAATTTAATTATTTATTTATTCACCAAATTACCAGTTTTTTAGACTGAGCAGTTGCCACGGGAACTTCTTTGCTGGAATTTTACTTCCCTTCGTCATAAAATGAAGGTGATGAATGCCTTCTTCCCTGTCAAACAGAATGCCTGCACCCTTAATGCTTTGTCCTTTGGCCATGCGTTATTTCTTTGCTTGTAGTGCAGACACTCAAGGTAATACCAGGTTGACTTGTTCCCTGTGTTTGAGCATTAGTCATTATTTGCTAGTTGCACTGAAACGCAAGAGATCAAGTTTGCATGTGTTTGCAGTTTAATTTTTATTCCCGTTTCTGTATTCTAATTTTCTTCATTGAAGTTGTGAGTGCTGCACTTTATATTAGCGACAGACTACTTGAAATGGGTGACTAACTTATGTTTCTGTGCTCAGAATGCTTCACTGGAGAATAAGCCCCCAAATATTAGTGTAAAGTTTTGCATTATGGTGTTTTTTATGTGAATATATTGTAGCGTAACGTTACAAAGAAGTCTCCTGCGCCGAGGAACACCGGCAGCCAGTCAGGTCAGCACGAGACGGAGCAGAGTCACTTCGTCTTTCTCCAATGGCCCGTTGCGTTCTTCCTCATCTTCTAAGGAAGGCATGTGTCATTGCCCCCCTTGTTTGCAGCATCGCCTCGATGCGGCCGACTAGGGGCATACTGGTGAGCTACGGGCTGACAGATAGTGGGCTAGGTTGGTACAGGAGGAGCACAACACAAAACGGGGCACTATCAGTCTCCAGATCGGTCAGCAGGGCGGCCGTGGTAGGGTTTCATTCGGACGACGTGTACAACGTCAGTGAGCTTGCGTCGTCTGCGGCTTGAGGGGTCTCGGGTGGCAGATTCTACTTCGTAAGTAACGTCACTGATGCGGCGGAGGACACGGTATGGTCCGAAGTACCGGCGCAGTAATTTTTCAGACAGTCCGCGATGGCGAACGGGTGTCCAAATCCATACATAGTCTCCAGGCTCGTAGGAAACGAAGCGCCGTCCCTGGTTGTAGCAATCAGCGTCTAGTTGCTGTTGTAGGTATATGCGCTGCCGTGCCAGCTGCCGCGCTTCTTCTGCACGCTGAGCAAAACTAGCGACGTCCATATCAAGTTCACTTTCGCAGTCGGGGTATACGGGCAAAATCGTATCCAGGGGAGTGGTCACTCGGCGGCCGAAGACAAGCTCGAAGGGAGTAATCCGCGTCGTCTCTTGAAGTGCCGTATTGTATGCGAACGTGGCGTATGGGAGAATTTGATCCCAGGTCTTATGCTCTATATCCACGTACATGGACAGCATGTCGGCCAGAGTTCTGTTTAGCCGTTCCACCAGGCCGTTAGTCTGCGGGTGGTACGCCGTGGCCCGTCTATGGCTAGTGTGTGTAAGATTCAGCACTGCCTTAGTCAGGCGGGCCGTAAAAGCTGCCCCACGGTCGGTAATAATAATAGCCGGGGCGCCATGGCGCAATACGATGTCGTGAACAAAGAATGCTGCGACTTCGTTGGCAGTTCTATTTGTGAGCGACGCGGTCTCAGAATACCGGGTCAGGTAATCCGTCGCGACAACAATCCAACGCTTTCCAGTAGTTGACTTTGGAAAAGGGCCAAGAAGATCCATTCCCACTTGTTGGAAAGGAGTTTTCGGTGGAGCAATAGGTTGAAGAAATCCGGCTGGTTTCATGGGGGGAGATTTTCGACGTTGACAGTCACGGCAGGTTTTAACATAAGATCGTAATAATTTCGGCCAATAATACTTCGCCCGAATTCTGGCAAACGTGCGACTAACTCCCAAGTGGCCGGCGGATGGTTCGTCGTGACAAGCGCTCAAGATGTCAGGCTGTAGGTTCATAGGTACTACGAGTAGGAATGTCTCTTGAGATCTTTCAAAATTGCGCTTGTAGAGAACCCCACTTCGTAAAGTGTATGACTGCAAGCCACGACGAAAAACAGGCGGTACCCGACCACCGCGGCCTTCTAGATACTCGATGAGCGGCGCCAGCTCCTGGTCCTTGCGTTGAAGGTCAGCCATATGGGATTGAGTAATGGCCCCAATGAAGGGAAAATCGTCAGCGTTTTCCACTGCAGCGGAGTCTAAGGGCGCGCGTGATAAGCAATCTGCGTCTTGGTGTTTAAGTCCCGACTTATAAACAACGGTAACATCATACTCTTGAAGACGAAGGCTCCATCGAGCCAAGCGTCCAGACGGGTCTTTGAGGCTGGCCAGTCAGCACAGCGAATGATGGTCGCTGACAATACGGAAGGGTCGTCCATACAGGTATGGTCGAAACTTGCTTATGGCCCAGATTACCGCAAGACACTCCTTCTCCGTCGTTGAATAGTTCGCCTCCGATCGGGATAGTGTTCGACTCGCGTAAGCTATAACTCGTTCTACGCCGTCTTGCCACTGGATAAGTACAACCCCAAGGCCAACGTTGCTGGCATCAGTGTGGACGTCAGTTGCTGCGTTTTCATCGAAATGGGCGAGTATGGGGGGCCTGTGGAGGCGGCTTCGGAGCTCCTGGAAAGCTTGTTCTTGATCGCCTCCCCACAGGAAGGGTATGTCTTCTCTGGTTAGTGCTGTCAATGGTTCAGCTATCTTGGAGAAATCTTGGACGAAGCGTCGGTAGTAAGAGCAAAGGCCCAGAAATCGGCGAAGTGCCTTTTTATCGCTGGGACGTGGAAAACTTGACACTGCGGTAGTTTTGTCGGGATCAGGGAGAACGCCCTGTGCACTGACAACATGGCCGAGAAAACGAAGTTCTTTGAAAGCGAAATGGCATTTCTCCGGCTTGATCGTTAATTGTGCGCCTTTGAGTGCTTGAAGCACAATACGCAACCGGTCCAGGTGTTGCTCGAAAGTAGGCGAGAAAACGACGACAACATCTAAGTACACTAAGCACGACTGCCACTTCAGACCTGATAAAACCGTGTCCATCATACGTTGGAACGTGGCCGGCGCAGAGCAAAGACCAAACGGAAGCACCTTAAACTCGTATAGGCCGTCGGGAGTCACAAATGCAGTCTTCTCTCGGTCTCTCTGATCCACCTCGATTTGCCAGTATCCGCTTTTGAGGTCTAATGAGGAGAAGTACCTGGCATCGCGTAGACGGTCGAGGGCATCATCACCCTGGGGAGCGGATAGACGTCCTTTTTGGTCACGTTGTTTAATTTCCGGTAATCGACACAGAATCTCAGGGTGCCATCTTTCTTCTTGACGAGGACTACTGGCGACGCCCATGGGCTCGTCGAAGGCTGGATTACGTTGTCCGCAAGCGTCTCATCCACTTGCGTTTGAATGGCTTCACGTTCCTTAGGAGAAACCCGGTACGGGCGTTGGCATACCGGTAACGTGGCCTCATCGGTTATGATGCGGTGCTTGGCGACAGGAGTACGACCGACCTTGGAGCCAGTGGCGAAGCAGTCTGCGAAATCAGTCAGAAGAGCCGAAAGAAGATTCCTTTGATCGGGCGTCAAGTCCGGGCTAATTTTAACGGTTTGAAGGAGACGGCAAGATGTAGCCTCCTCTTGAGGGTTGGCCCCGGCGGTGCATAAACGAGGCGAGGCAGTAACGTCGTGAAGGAAGGCAACAGCCGTTTCCTTGGCGAGGTGCCGCATCTCCTTAGCAAAATTCGTCAGGAGGACAGTAGCACAACCGTTACGGAGTTGAACGAGTCCTCGAGCAACGGCTATCTCCTTCTCGAGAAGTAGCGGGAGGTGCCCATCCGCTATGCCCTCGTAGTCGTGAAACAAGTCATGACGCACAAGAACAAGACACGAGACCGTGCTGGCACCCTCACGTCATCGTCGACAATACGCAGAACGTTGAGTTCCGGATCCTCGATTTCAATGCGCTCCACGGCCCGTTTCGTCGAGAACGTCACACGCGCTTCTTTCAGGTGAATGACAGCGCCGTTAGTCTGCAGGAAGTCTAGGCCAAGGATCAAGTTTTTCGAACACTCGCGAAGTACGACAAATTCTCCGACATACACAAAACCCCGGATGCCGACACGCGCTGTGCACTTGCCTACAGGGGTAATCAAGTGACTCCCCGCCGTGCGAATTTTCGGGCCGGACCAGTGCGTCAAAACTTTCTTCAATTCGCGGGCGAGGCCGTGGCTCATTACCGAGTAATCAGCACCGGTGTCTAGTAACGCCGTTACATCGGCTCCATAAATCTTTACGCGCAGATCGGAGGTAGTGTGTCGGATGCTGTCACCACCTGTCCCAAGCGGAATGTCGTCGTATCGGTCGAAGGTAGCCCGTCGGATGCTGTTGCTACCTGACCCCAGCAAAATCTCGTCGAGTCGGCGTGACGAGGACGGAGGATCTTCACATTTCACGACATCAGCGACCCTGCCTCCGAAGGCCGCTGACATTAGTTTTCCCGGCGAGGGCTGGGAGAGCGTCGGCGTCGGGGATAGCTCGGACTTGAGGAACGGTAGCTTGTCGGGGACGTAGACCGACGCTCTTGGTAGCCGGACGTAACAGGATGCTGTTGCGCAGCAAGGTGGCTTGCGATTTCAGTAGGCCGCTCGCCATTTTCAGGGCAGGGGTCGTCCGGTGCGAAACCCCGCAGGCCGACGCGGCGGTACGGGCACGCTCGGTAGAGGTGACCTGCTTCACCGCAATGGAAGCAGAGGGGCCGACGGTCGCGGGCCCGCCATACTTGACTCTTACGGGGTCGCTGATAGGTTGGCGGAGGGGTGTAGCGAGGAGGACCCTGCGGCTCCATTGCTGGAGCTGCGGTGTTGATACTGTGGTCCTGCGTGGGAGCCCTACGTAGGACGGACGCGTAGGTGGGTCTCGCGTCGAGCTGGTAGGAAACGTCAGGAACTCGCTCAGCTGCCATACGCACTCGTCCCGGACGACTTCAGCTAGTGATGGAAAGGACGGCGTGTTGCAAGGCATCCGGAGTGCTTGCAGTTCTTCTCGCACGACAGAACGGACGAGGTTGCGTAGGGCATCCATATCGCTAACGCCCTGCATAGGTAGTACGTCGGACCCAATGATGTTCACGTCGCGATTGTATTGACGAGCCCGGTGTTGCAGCGTCGTCTCCATGGCGGTAGCCTCACTGAGGAACTCCGCAACAGTGCGCGGTGGGCTGCGCACTAGTCCTGCTTAAAGTTCTTGCTTCACGCCCCGCATCAGGTGGCGCACCTTCTTGTCTTCTGGCATCTGTGGGTCTGCGCGCTTGAAAAGACGCGTCATGTCCTCATAAAACATGCGCACGCTCTCGTTTTGGCGCTGGTTGCGCGAGTGCAGCGCAGCTTCTGCTCGCTCCCGGCGGTCGGCGCTTGGAAAAGTGGCCTTCAAGTCACGACAGAAGGCTTCCCAGGATGGAAAGGAAGCCTCATGGTTTTCAAACCATGTCCGCGCCGACTCTTCAAGAGCAAAGTAGACGTTGTGGAGCTTACGCTCATCGGTCCACCCGTTATAACGTGCCACATGCTCGAAGGCCTCAAGCCAGTCCTCGGCGTCCTCGAACACGTCTCCATGAAAAGACGGTGGTGTTCGCGGCTGATGACAGAGGATGTTTGCGGGAAGCCTACTCTCAGATGTCATTGCCGCAGGTGTTACAGGGGCCCGAGGCTGCGTCGTCCTGGTAGCGGCCGGAAGGGGTCCAAATTCCGGGGGCTCTCCACGTAGGCGGCGGCCGAGGCGCTGATGTACCGGAGTAAGCTCCGTAGTGAGAGGTAGATTATGCGCTGGAAGCGTACCCCGCACCTCCACCAGATTTGTAACGTAACGTTACAAAGAAGTCTCCTGCGCCGAGGAACACCGGCAGCCAGTCAGGTCAGCACGAGACGGAGCAGAGTCACTTCGTCTTTCTCCAATGGCCCGTTGCGTTCTTCCTCATCTTCTAAGGAAGGCATGTGTCAATATGTTAAACTGAATGTGTTTTATTGGTTTTCTTAAGTCATGTTTATTCTGCGTGTTTCTAAGAACAAACACAAAAGTTACAGGTTCGATATCTGTGATAACTTACTGTAGATTTAGCGGGCTGCTTTAGACTGCCTGTGTTTAGTATTTTTTTACTGTTGTTTCTAGATCTGCCCCTTGAAATTAGCCTGAAATGTAGCGAACAAATGCTGAAGTCGTCTCTGCATGATTTTTTAGGATTTGCTGTTGTATCATTTTGATTATTTGTAGGTGTGCTTATTCGGAGTTCCTCCCTATGTCTAATACCTGCCCAAAAATTGTGGTTTCAAATGTTGTTGATTGTCCTCTGTTTTAGAAAATAAATATAAATTTTAATCTCCAGGTCTTTGTGAACTTTATTACTTTACGCACTCTTCAATTTCTTTTCAATTAAGTAAGCTTGAGATACCATAGTTAAGGACCCTTTTAAATGCTGGCTGTGTTAATATTTCAGTTATGTCTGTAGCTTAATAAGCGACATATTTTTGATAATCCAGTGCTGTTTGTAACAGCGGCCCGTGTGATTCAGTGTTATAGAAGGTCCAGTGGAATGAACGTACTTCGCATGCACAAGTGAAATTTTGAGCACAGCGTTTTGAGGACGTGCTAGTAGCAATGTTTTTGTGAAGTGCTTAAAAAGGTCTGTCTCGGAGAAGTATTGGCTAACAAACTTACACAACAGCCTCGCACTATGTCAGTGGAATAGAAACTATGTTTTGTTCGAAAATAAAAACAACCGAGTACAAGTCATATGCCATGTTTTTGTGTGACCCTTAATGGGAATCACTTCGCTTTTATTTTGCGATTTTGAGGACTACTCATAGACTGGATAAAATAGTACTCGAAAGGCATTTTAAATGCTAGAGTGGAACACGTCATTAAATTTTTTTTTTCAAAAAGCTCCTTTAAGGACTGCAAAAATAAGTGACAGAAATGAAAGGATTTTAAGCACACAGTGTACAAGAGTATTATTTTTATAAAATTCTAAGGGCTGCGAGATAGCAAACATTATTTATCTAATGTGGAGCTGTCCGCGCGGGGCTTTCTTGTGCACTGTTCAGGATCTTTAACTTCATGGATCCGGTGTTAGGACCGCAGTGAAGTGAGAGTAAACTTTTATGAGAAAAAGAAAAAAGAATGCGTTGCAGGAATTTCCTACGTAGATCCATTGCGACAGTCTTGTTTTCGCTTTCTGTGCCCGCCGCCTCCCTCACTGCATTTTTTCGCGCTCGTTGCGGGCCTCCCCGTCAAGATTTGTTGGGCTAGCGCCGCAGCCATGGTTCGTGTATTTTTTTACAGAAGCGCCGTATACACAGCGGAGAAAGATCAAAGATGTTTCCTTGCCGTCGCCGCCGCTGGTCTCGTTTTGTTTACGCGGAGTACGCCGATACGGTGCGCCGTGGCTGTGGCGTCGTGTGTATGCATGGCGCCAAGATTTCGCAATGCCTGCTTCCAGGAGAATTGAGATGAAGACAGCGGTACGATGCACTTTTCTATACAGCACTTCTGCCCTGTTACTTGCAGTACTACTGCGCAACGATATGGACTGAACGGTACTAGTTGGTGCATCTCGCCTTTGAGGTTCGACTGGGCTTTGATCTTGATTGCAAAGCGCATTCGAACCTAATTGGCGTGATATACCGAACTAGCACCGTTCCGCCTAAATCGTTAACGGTTCTAGCGTTGTAAAAATGAGCGACAGGGCCGTATAGGAAAGCGGACCACTGTCATAACCTCAATTCTCCTGGATGCCGGCGTTGCGAAATCTTGGCGCCATGCATACACACGACGCCGTAGCAACCGCTCGGCGTATCACTGCGGTTAAACCTGCCATTGCTAACCGCAAAAGTACCGTAAAAATCTGCCCCCGGTGTCTACCGTAAGTACATCGAAAAAAAAAACTGCAAAGAAAAAAATGAGAGCAAAAAAAGGAATAAAAAGCAAATAAAGTGAAAAATACTGATTAAAAATGAATAATTAAAACACAGATAAATAGAAAATAAAAAGTAGGACATTAACCACCGAAGGAGGAAGAGAGGGAAGGTAACGGCTTTCTCATTTCCGCTCTTAAGCAGACTTAAGTGCAATCCTGTAATTTTCAGGACGAGAGGGAGAAGACCCTGTGTGTGTGTCACTTCTTTCTCTCGCCCTGTTTTCACGCTGTTTCGCTCTTTCCGCTGGACATTTATTTTCACCGGTGGGTGCCCGAATGTGCATTCACCGGAGGGTGTTCAGGAGCAGGCGACTTCGCGGGCAGGAGTTCGCCCTGCGAGGACTGTGTCGGCGACAACTGCGCACAACTAGGGAAAAAGCCAAGAAGAGCTAGCACTCTAAGAAAAGGAAAGGGCGACTATACTTTGTAATAATGCTGGAATTCCGTGTCTGCTGGCATGCATTAGTGGTTACGCACAGAAGGCTGCTGCCGAAATTTAATGAAACTGCGAAGAGATGATTCTTCCTAGATACCAATCGCTTGTGAGGGGCATTGGTAAGCTGCTCTCAAGCTGCTGGATCTTGAATTCTCTGCAGAACGGCTTCCGCCTCTCGATGTCGCTCATGGGGGTATTAGTCTGAGACGAGGGGATTCTTCTTGGCGATCTTTCGTTGAACGCTTGGGTGACGGCGACGATGGAGCAGCCTCTTCAGTAAACGTTTTCGGGCTCTGGTAGCTCGCTAAGACGCTGCGTCCGTGGCTCGAGTTTATGGCGCTCACCCTCTGCTAGTCAGGAGCTTTGTCTCTTTCACTGCCCAATGCCCCTTCAAACTTCCTTCTTTTCCCTTTCTCTCCTTCCTCCCCCACCCCTCCTACCAGGGGGACCTTGATGGCTTTGAACCAACTTAATAGTCACTGGAAGCCACTCTAGACAAACTAGACGATCAGTGCGCTCTGCTACTGCATACGAGGACCTCTTGGACGCTTATTCTGTAGCTATTTTACAAATTAATGCCCTTTATCTCGCTTGCCCGGCCACTTCAAGGCGTTTCAAGGCGTGTTTCTTCGATCCTGTGCCTAACCTGCTATATAGCACCAGGCACGGGCTGTGCGCACGGGGCGGTCACGTGACCCCGGACGCTAAGTGAGTACAACAGAATCGTGCCTTTCCCGGGAATCTTCGCTCCAACAGCTAGGGCTGAAAAGAAATGCCCGATCCGAGACGCTGAGAAGAGGCGAGGGCTTTAAGTAGCACGACGTAGACGCTAGGTGAGCACTGTAGCCACGTATGTGCGTCCTATTAGCGTAACGAAACGAGCGAACAAAGTTTCTTTGAGTAGCAAGACTAGATGAGGTACGTGACAAGAAAACATGGCTCAGCACGCATGCATCGCTAAAGTGGAGAAATCGAGGCGCAGCGCGCAATAGGCCGGCCATTTTAAGGGTTCAAGGGCAGCACTTTCCGCATCGACGCATAGTACTCGTCAGCTACTGATGTGACCCTCTTTTGACCCCGGTTGCATCGCACCCCCGAAAAAAAACAGCTGCGCAATTGGCCTATGTCTGGCGAGGCACGGCGCCCATAGAAAGCGCCCGGGTGCGGAGTTCAACAAAGGAACTACGTACCCGGTCAGGGAGAACCTTCGTCCCCCCCCCACCTGTTCGGGAGCCTGCCATGGCCTGACTTTCCTGCAGCTGTGGTTTCGTCGAACCACCCGTAGCATTGCCTGACTACCTTTGTGCTAGCGCTCAATAGAGGCTCGAGGTGGTTTCAGGAACCGCGATGCATTCGCGTCTGATTCACGCCGGATGTTCGCGAAGGACAAAGGAAAAAAGAAGTTCCTCTGCAACAGCCTTGGGACCATGAAGCTTCGGCGTCACTAACCATAGGCAGCCCCCATAAAGGGCCCTGCTCATTGGCGAGAAATGGCGGGAACTGGAGGCGAAAATGCTGTTCAAGATCGAGAGGGCATAGTAGTAGCGCTAAAAGACAGGGATAAGGGTCGCTGACGCTGAGACGCTGTGTTGTCTTCGTCTACCCTTGTCCCTGTTTTTTAGCGCTACTACAATGTCCTCTTAATCTAAACACCAACTAAGACAGCTTTCTGCCATAAACGTTCAAGATCGCCCGACTGCTTTGTCCGCCGTATTCCCCCCACCGTCGTCTTTTACTCTCTACCATCTCTTTCTTACCGCTACAATGTGTAACTATTGCGAGTATATTTGTCTTGCTTTTCCTGAGGCTCGCTGTCTAGTCGTTGTTCCTTGCTCCGTCGTTGCTCCGTCGTTGCACTGCCACCGTGGTAGGTGGCAGTTAATGATTGGTCACTCGGGAAGAGTCACCTGGGCCGCACAAGGCGCACCGCTGGCTGCACCTGCCATCGCAGGGCAGAGGCGCATCGCTTAGCGGGTTAGGTGTCTTTGCAATGAATCTCTTCGCTTGGACCCTGAGCGCTGTTAGGCGGAATTCTCTGAAAGCAAGAAAGGAGGTGGACTAACGACAAGGATCCACTTTTCCCAGCGTTCACGCCTCGACACTAAGAGATTGAGCTCGGAAGCCACTGTCTCTAGTTCTGCGCTTGGCCAAGTTTCCTCGTTCCAATATACACCCCAAATTCCTCTTATCCTGCTGTCCTAGATTTGCCCGGCCCTTTGAAGCGATGGTACAGTCTGCGCAGCGTTGGGTGAGAGCAAATGCTACCGCCATTCACTTACTCGTGGGGCGCGGACATGCAAGTGTAGCCATTTATTGTCACGTTACTCCATGGGACGATGGTCGACATAAGCGTCTATTACGCCGCCGATGCGCCAACCGGAGGCTCAAGCCTCCAAGCCTAGCGTAGTGCCTACGAACTGTTCTCCGGCCTTGTTTGAGGCCTCCGTAGCAGCGTCTTAGTAGGTCGACGCTAAACGATCTTTTTATCCGCCTTGAGAAAAATTTGTAGAACCATTGTGTTTATTTTTCTAGCGTGCAGTCTTTTAAATTTTTATACAATCACTTCACTGTCGGTAGGCACTGTCCGGTTGTTTGTTGCAGTTGGCGGCATCCGATCCAATACGCTCGGACAATGCATTTGCAAGACGCGGTCATCGTCGGCTTCTTCAGGAATACCTCACCGTACGTTCAGCAGACAGGAAATGTTTGACGCTTTAAGAAGGCAACTGCGGCAGCTGCGAATGCTGTTTTGCTGCTCCAGCTAATGCGAGCTTCCCAACCACTGACCTCGGGTCAGTTGATGCGTTCCGAAAGTTTCTGAAATTCGTTCATAATAGCAGGGTATTACAAAAATTTTGATGACATGGCCGTGGCTATTCTGTGGCCAAAGGCGGGAAGACAATATTAATTCAACGTCATAATCATCATCATCATCAGCAGCAGCCTGATTACGCCCACGGCAGTGCAAAGGCCTCTCCCTTGCCTCTCCAATTAACTCCGTCCTTTGCCAGCTGCGGCCTCCGTGTCACCGCAAACTTCTTAATCTCATCCGCCCCCCTAACGTTCTTCCGCCCCCAGCTACGCCTGCCTTCTCTTGGAATCCTTGCTTTAAAATTTTGAGATCCCTCTCGGCGATAGTGCACATCGAATTAAGGAGGTTGCGAAATGCGAGAAATATGGCCAAATCAGCAGCTTTGCACGCTGTCCGAGCCTCGTAATTCTAAATACGCTCCAAACTGTTTGGGAATACGCTCTCGTCTTTTGCCCGGTTAATACTCAGGCGGCAACATCGGTCAAAAAGTGCGACGTTCGACGATTTTTTTATGCCGTAATTACAGGCAGCAAAAGACTTTTAATCTTTAAGCTGCCAAAATTGGAGGAAAAGATGAGGCCTTGAATCCCCATAAGCGGAACAGCCTGCCGTGTACAGTACGTTGACGGGGCAGCACGATATCGACTTCCGCCAGACGGAGATCCTAATCCGCGCCGAAGGCTACAGCGGGGATTAAAAAGGCTTTTTAATGGTACGCATTTTGTATTCATGATTCCAACGGCGCTCCTCTTCAAAATAACAACTATCCGTCTTCCTCGCTTTCCTTCTTCAATTTTGTTCTTAGTTCTGTCCCGAAAAAGGCGGCGTGACATTCCGCCGGTCCCCGTTTGATCCCGGAATAGCTAGCTGCTCGAGTGGGTCATTAATTGTGCCATGTATCACCGCGAAGAATGCGCTTGAAGCACTGCCTGGACAGCAGGTAATCAAAAAAGTAAAATTGTCAGAGCAGTGCAAATTGTCTTGCGCAGTTGAGGAACAACAGAGACGTAAGGAAAGAAAGGAAGGGAAACAGAGAAATACGACGAAGGAAAAAAGGGGAAAAGGCGGAGTTTAAACGAAAGAACAAAGAAAAGAAAAGAGACAATGCAAGTAACAGGACATTAAAAGAAAGAAAGAGCAAAGTAAAATGTGGACTGGGGAATCTTTACTCGGCACTCTACTGATGATTCGGTCATATTTTCGCAAAGGTTCGCTGGCCTATTATCCTCCCAAATACTATCGTGTTTAAAGTCTACGAACGAAGAAAAGGAAAAATTAGGAATAATGCGGTGTGCAGTTCTGCTGCAGGGACTCTTTAAAAATCATCGCCCTTGGTATTTCTTTGTTGCTGTTCGGCATTGCTCTTCAGCTGATAAGGTTGTGTAGTGTCAGCTTAGAGGATGCGCAGGGAAGACAATGCGATGCGAAGCGGACCAAGTGAGAAGCTTGCGCTGGTCAGGTGGCCGCCACGGAAGCCGGAGCTGAAGCCTCTCCGTGCAATAATGACGACGGTGCAAACCGCTTTTTGCGCATCAGAGAATCAAGCCATCGAACTGCAATACTTCGCTTGCACTGTACGCGAGCTGAGAGCGCAAAATTTGAATCTGCGGCCGTCTGATTAAGAAGGTGGTATCGTGTGTCCTTGACTTAGAAACGTATACTAGGAAGGCAAAAGTAGGGGTTGAAAAGAGCCTCGCGGCAGTGGAAGCTATGAGGCCGGACGAATAAAAAAAATGCACATCATATGTCATGAAGAAAGCCAACCAAAATATGTTTGCCAGAAAGAAAAACGGAATCAAACAGGCTGTTTTCTCACTGTGATTGCTCCGGAGCTCGCCGCCCATTTCGTGTCCTTGTATCTGAGAAATGTACTTAGCATGAACAGAATTCCTCCCTATGCACACCTCTCAGATTCGTACCAAACGTCTGTTCGCGATAAAGAATTTGGTTCTGGTCACTGCCTTTTTTTTCAGAAGCATGAGGGAAAAGCCGCTCTTTGCTTCTCAATTGATATAAGAGACCCGTAGTACTCTATTCTTTCTGCTGGTCTGAAGTCTATCGCTCGATCGGCAATGGAGTAAAATGGGAGTGTCGGCTTCCAAAACGCAACTGAAGTGCGTGTGGGCACAATTCAGTCACTGCTGGGCATTTACCTGAAAGAAACCGTTGCGTCCGATGGGAGTGAGGATTTTGTGCAAAAAAACGGGGTCAGTGATTCTGTATGTACGAGACGAGGTCAAATTAGCAGTTCTTTTCTTACGACTCGAACCCTTGGAAGAAGGTAAAGTGTCGACTGGAAACCTCCGCCACAAAAAAAGAAATGTCATATCAAGGTCGTCCTACCGTAAGGGACGAGCGAGCTTCGACAGGCACTTCAGGAAGCTGAGAATCTGGCTACCCGACCACGCTTTTAACAACCATCTGCGAAATCTTGCTGCTGGGAAAGAAATGGAAGAGTCCAGAAGCCGAGAGCGCGACTGATAGCAGCCCTCACAAATGTGTGGTTGTTATTCCACGCTTCCACCGGCTGACCCACAACTTGAAGAAAACAGTGGCTAGGTCCAGTGTGCAAGACGTATCCTCTTACTTGAGACTGCACTGCAGTGGCAACAAGGAGAATAAACAAAAGTGCGCAAACACAACCGCTACAGACATGAATTAAGCACGCATAAGGCCGGCACCAAGTGTAGGAAAGACACCAACAGGACTGCAAGGGTGCACTACGGGCACCAGACCCGGCTCGTGGCATGACTCCAGGGCGTTGTGTATTTTATTTCTTTACCATGCGGCAATGAGTATAGCGGACAGGGGGAAGCGTCATAAACAGGACAGTTGAAGAAGCAGTGTATTTGGGACACTTGCGCTACACTGCAGGCAAATCAGCTACCGCCGATGCAAATTGGGGCTTCACAACATCCACATCCCCACCAGCTTGAACTAAGAAGAAAACGTCTCAGATAAGATAGCAGTAAGGTGAAGCAAATGGCGCGAACCAAACTTGGCACGGCGCCAAACTTTCGCGCGACGTAAGCTAAGAAAAAGAAGACAGCGGGAGCCAGAGTTAGCGCAACGCCAGAACCTTCGCTCGGCTTAAGTTAGGCTAAATCTCGAGACGGAGGGGGTTACGGCGCGCGCGCGCCAGTTGTTATTCTGCTTGTGCTGCGGCCAACGAAGAAGCTCTCTAGCTTCCGCCACGTTCAACAATGCGAAAGTCATCGCCCCAGAGAAGCACTTGCCGTGCTTCGCAAGAAAAAAGTGGCAAAATATACTGTACGTACTTAGCACAGCGTAGCGTGGCGGTGTTTACGGTCGCTGCTCTACTCTCTGTAAGTAAAAAAGCAAAGCAGCAAAGCACAGCGCGCAGTCAAACAGCTGAGTAGAATAGCGCTGCAGAATTGATGCTGAACTAAGATGAAGCTGGGCTATCGATAAAGAAGGGAAAACTGAAGGCAGAGGGTGAAATTTGCGCGATCTCAAAAGAAATACCAGAGCGCGACATCAGGATGATGTAAAATATTGAAACAAGAGTCTAAAATGCTGTCATTGCGTTTTCGCGCACAATTAACCTGTTGCATTAATTCCCAGGTTTAAAACTGGAGAGAAATATTACTTTGATGTACTGGTTATTGGCGGAATAATAACAGCGACAATGCTAATTCTCGCTAAGAAAGCGCAGCCGAGGACCGTCTCATTCAAGAAGGCGAGCCGAACCGCAGTGTGGGGAAAGATATAAGGAGGCGGCGAAAGAACGGCGAGAGAAAGACATGCTTTATTTAAGAGTTCAAAGTTAATGTCCACCAGTCGGGGCTTTTGACATGCATTGACATAGAACAGCCCAAGAACGCCTGTTTGAATTTCACCTCGATAGAATGCGGGCGCCGCGGCTGGAATCCGACCTCACGACTTCGTGCTCCGCAGCTGAACAGCATAATCACCAAGCCACCATGACAGGCAAAACGGAGTTTCGGACGGCGGAAACAAGAAGGTCCAAGTAAGGCAGTTGCTCTCAGGCTCATCGCAGCCTACCTACTTCTGGCGGCGTGCTCTGTTTCCGCGGATCCTGGGTGATCGATTTTTGCTTGCGTCTAAGGCAAGAGTGCCCTGCGGAGCGGTTCTATATTTAGCTGTCTTTCCGGGCCCCGGCCCTACGCATCTCTGCGCGGGCAACAGCCACCAAGCCCGGATCCCACGGGGCATTGTGAGTGATGGAGCAAAAAAATTTGCGGGCAGTCAATTGGATAGATGGCAACGAAATGCGATAGTATAAATGCCTCTTTCGCTCGCCAGTCTATTCCATTTCTGATTCTTGTCATCACAACCACGGAGCCACTTCCGACGGAAATCGATGCGGAGGCAGAAACGCACCCTAAAAACGACGGTAACAAAAAGTATACCGCAGCCCGAAAAAATAAAAAAAAGTTCTACCGGTTAAGCATTGCTAAGCTCGAAATATGGTGCGAAAGCAGGTTTTTGCAGGTGGACACCAGCACCACGTACCTGAAAGCGCGATTGAGGTGTCCACTGACCTAGGCAGGCAGTGCATTTCCTTTCATTTCATGACCTAGCACACAGATGGAAGATGACGAAGATGACGACGTGCAGCGCCCAGCGCTAGTGTGTACGCGCCATTAGTGAGAGGACAACACCAACAACAACAATAAGTGTGTGTTGCAGTTTAACACGAGGCGTGATCGGCTGCGGCCCTCTCGTGCAGTGGCCAGCGAAGCTGATCTGTTGGTCCCGCCGTGGGCTCAAAACCCAGTCCGGCAATATTTATTTCATTCTGCAGGTATGTGAAAGGGTTCAGGCAAACCTCGGATTTTGCAGGATTGCTAATGAAAGGTCTCCGCACTAGAAAAGCAAAACCAACATCGCAAGCGAGCCGGCAAAGGTCGATTGCAAACAAGACCCCGAACTCCAAGAGGTAATGTGCTTCCGCTATTACCTATATCGGAATATCGTAATCGGGACCAGATACGGCTTAAATTTTGGGAATTAGCCACCTCACCCTATTCCGAAGCCATTAGCCAAACCACTTGGTTTTATATCGCCGACCAGCTGCGTTTACACAGCGATCAAAAGATTTGAGCAGTCTTGGCTTTGGAGCTAGTTCGCCAATAAGTTGACTCGTGGTGTGCTTTGCTCTATATATCAGTTCGTCTTTAGCAATGAGCGAACTACCCCGAAAGCCAGCGCAGCTGAAATTCCTTACACAATGTCAGGCAAAATGCTAGAGGTGTGTGTAATACGCGATGTCAGTGCAAGTTAAAGAACCCCATGTAGTTAAAATTATCCGGAGCCCTCCTATTAGAGGATGTGTGAGCTAAGTAGGAAAAAGCTTAAAAAAAAAACAGCGTGCTTTTCGAAAACCCATCTTGTACAGTGTTTTAGGCAGAAGTCTTGATAATGTAAGCAAACGTTTGAATGTATCGGACTCCCTAATTAATCGCAATCAAAGCGAAGAATTCATATTCTTATCTACCTATCTACTGCAGAAAGATTTCTGAGTAAAATTTGCAGAGGCCTTCTGGAAAGGACCAATTTCAATTCTTTTTCGAAGTAATGGTTGCATGGTTTCCTTTCATTTGATCTCATAATAAGGCATACGACGCGAGCATACGCATGTCGCGCTCTTAGCTAGTCCAAATGCGTCACGATTGACGCAACGCGGTTACACAAAACCGTCAAAATGCCACCGGTCGTAGCGATGTCTGCACGATGAATGCGGACATATCTTTCATTAGGAAATATTTTTATGACGGTTCGGCGTCGGGACGGACCTGAATGCTTCATTGAAACATAGGAAATCTTTTTTTTTTTTTTCAAAATCTATTGAGTTATTGAGAGAGAGAAGACCTTCGTACCTGTATAAATATATATATCCACGATGTGAGTTTGAGTTATTCACAACCCCACAGTTTACAAGTAAATAGTAAATTTGTGTGATTTAGCGTCCCCAAACGCCACAGGGGGCTTGAAGGATGCCGTAGTGCAGGGCTCAGATCAGTTTCTTTAACTGCGCTGACAAGTCTTCTCCGAGCCCACCAAATCTCTAGTCACATTCAAAGACATCACTACATATTATAGGGACAGTCATCGCCGCTTTCAGGAACCCTGTAAGGGTCTCCAAGACGAACGGCTCCTTCTCAAAATTTTAACAAAAACAATGCTGTGCCTGGAAGTATCGGAACGCTTCAACGCAGAATTTGATGCGGGCTGCAGCCAGTGTGGAGCGACGTTCTCGGACGTTTTTCACATTGTCTAGGCCTGCCCTTCCTATCCCCACCCATCCCAATCCTTCATCTCCCACCCTTCCAGGGAGGCCTGGGAGGCGGCGCTGCTCAGCTGCCATAACCTGCAGTCCCAACGGACCTTGGTCGCCAGGGCGCGAGCGGTGTTAGACGCCATTTGGGTTCCGGAATAGGAGCCCCACCTAGATGTGTGAGGACCTGGGCCAATAGGAACTGGGCCCAAACACCTGCTTTTGTACATATTGTCGATAAATGGTTACCACCACCACAGTACACGGGCGTATTTGTAGGTTGTCACCACCGAAATGCAGCTGCCGAGGCAGGGATGGAGCCCCAAACCATGGGATCAGCAGTCGAGCGCCAAATCGACTGAGCCACGGCTGTGGTTCAAAACAGAAAAGGACAATATCTTGCAACTAAGCCGGAAGCAGTTATATTTATCAGGTGTTGTTTTTAATTTTAGATGGCCCAAAATTAAACAAAAGGGTTAGTAGGTAAAGGTATGCTTTTTGCAGCATAGTACTACATGGGTTATTGGAAGTAAAAAAATAGGCGAATCCTGAAAACTAGCAAAGGGATTCACTAAATTATAACTATTGCCGATAGGTACATGGTTGCAATTAGAGGTTTCTAGCTTGCCGTTAGTAATATGCATAGCAGTTTTTAGAGTATTGAAAATGCGATCACCTCGCCGGTGTGGTTCTACTTATTCGGGCTAAATCGTGGCAAAATACTTGCGATTTCATAATGCATACAGGCAAACCAACACCTCCATTGCATGTAACTAGTCTAAATAGCCAAAGTTTGTCGAATTACAGCGACAAAAGTAATGGCGCTTTCAAAATTTTAAAAACTGACACGGCTGTTACTTACGACGAACTACACATCTAATTTTAGCCAGGTGTGTATCGATCGTAATGATAAGTTTACCATTAGAGTTTAGTTACGCATTTTACTAGCTAGCATGATTCGCTTGTTTCTGACATACGCCAACACCTTTGGACCTTCTAAAAAACACCCGGTATTTCAGAAAGGTATTTCCAAACATTAATCGAAAAGAATATTTCAACACGACTACTTATGCACTTTCATTTCATTTTAAGATGTTGACAGAAACTTGATAACAATATCTGAAAACTGATAATATCCGATTGCACTATGCAAAACCTGCACCTTTTCATCGATGGATTACGCCCGTGCCAGAAAAAGGGAAAGGTAAATGTAAATTATTTCGTTAGTAATTAGAAGACAGGAATAAGCTTGTTGTTCTTCGCAGTATTTTGACTCATGGTGGGGTAACAAAGAAAAACTCGAAAATATCAGGCTGTTTCGCTGAACTTCCTTTCCCTTTGGAACCTTGATGTACTCGTGCGGGATCAGAGCCGACGGAAAAGGGCGAAGAAAGTGGACTCGGAGACATTTGGTCAATATTCGAACGTGAATTAGGGACAGTAGCACGCATTCATTCTTCCAGGGTCATTTATAAGTTCGTCTTCCGCTATCATTTATCGCAGTCCAACTTAGAAACTTGAAGCGAAAGACGCCAAGTCATAGTGAAAAAGAGGAAGCGAGAAATAAGGGCCAAGGGACTAGTAAATCACGGCACAAGAAAAAACTTTTTTTTTTCTTTTTTCAGGAGCTTTTATTGCCATCAAACTCAAACATGGAGTCCGCATCCAACGAGAATGAGTGAGGTGCTTGCCGGTACAAAAATTACGACAAAGTGATGCTTGCTTTTACAGGGTTTCGTATTTCCTGTTAGGCTCTCATGGCGTTTTGGCAGTGACAGCGGAAATGTTCGTGGCGACAGAGCTGGCGCACGACTCATGCTACTTATTGGCCGCACTTGTGCCCTCATATAGGCAAACATACCCTTGCCATGGCCATCCGCCTAGCCTGCGGCAAGTGCGGAGTTCATCGCTGACTTCCGCCGGATACTCACCGGTTTCCAGTGGTATCCACTCACCTGGTCGAATTTCGATGGAGGCGAAAATATAGAGGCCCGTGTACCGTGCGATGCCAGTGCACGTTAAAGAACCCCAGGTGGTCGAAATTTCCCCATCCCTTCGCTACAGCGTCCCTCGATAGCCTGAGTCGCTTTGGGACGCTAAACCCCCCTAATCCATGTTTGGCGTCGCTGAGATTAACTCCTCGGAAAATGAGTCATTGCCTCCACCTTCTGCAATGGCGCTCTTGGGCTAAAGCTGCCCTTGCGGCAATAAAATCCGCCATAATCATCGTCATCGCCACCACCAAAAGGCCCCCACCGTGATTCGTGCCATGATGGCAAACTAAAATTAAATTGCGCTCTGTGGCGGACAGAGCAGCAGTTTCGCTCGACGGTTGTTAAGATAAAATAAAAATTCTGGAGCACTTAAGTCTGCTTACGTGCAGGACTGCGAAAGCATGTGTTTTGAGCAAATGAAGCGACGGCGCAGTAACTCTCACAAGTTGACATCTTGGTGGACACCTCAACCGCGCCTTAAAGCATGCAACCGAAGGTGCATATGCCATCGCTCCTAGCCTGTCGCAAGCTAGCCCCCAAGTTGACTAAAACATGTAAGCTATATGGAAAGAGAAATGGTAATGCGCCATGCTGTGCGACGAACGGTTGCTTAAAATTTCGGTGAATGTATTTGGGAATACTGCTGCCACACTGATGTCAACCGGTGATGACATCGCTGGGATTTCGTCTAGTCCTGCGATATCTGACGCTCAAACCAGCGTCGTCGCTTCGGAGGACACGGTTTTCCGCCGCGCGTCTCTTTTCATCATTCCTTCCGTCTCCTATCTGCACGTGGCAGCGATTGTGTCTTACGTGACTTTCGTTTTTTTTTTGCGTCATCTTGTCCCGTGACTTTTGTATGACGAGATCACACTGACGGGTGACTCATTTTTTGCAAATTGTTGGTCATGTGACTGTAATTACTTCGCCTAAATAGTTTCACAAGTTAGCAATGACATCATAACTTTTCATTTCGTAATTTTCAACTTTACCGAATGACTCAATTTCTCTTAATTACACTAATTGGTTTATTAATTGCATTTAATAACTAGCGATGTGAGTCATGATTCTTCTTCAGGGCCTATTACAGCTTTCATTAGTTTATTCCCCATTATTATTAAAATTTTACACATTCATTCGTCGGGAGTGACATCATACGGACACATTTTGCGGACAAGATTAAGCTATATAATGCTCGTGCATTAGTAAGGCTCATCGCACGCGGCCGCGCTCAATTCGACGACAAAAACGGAGCTTAATAAGGCGCCTCAGCAACAAAAACCATTTCCAACACCGGAGACACTTCCGCGCGCATTCATGATTTCTCCGGGGCGCTCTGGACTCGCTATCGAAACCATGTGATGAGGCGGTGTTCCGAAAGCGATAAACGAATTCGTGGGAAAAGAAACTCAACAAAGATGCGCAGCAGTATACAGTGGATTTCTTTTTGTATTCGCTACAACGATGTGTGCTGCAAAGGTGTTATCATCAGCAACCAGACGTACACGTCCGTATTTACGATGTTGGATTAAAAGAGGGGGATATTTGTTTATTGGATGAGGCCACGTGGGTGGTGTCCTCAATTCAGACTCCCATTGGTTTTTGCGAACCGTCGGATCCTTTCGATCAGCCTTATCTAATACTATGTTGGCACATAAAAGTTACAGTGTCCCAGCCCGTGCTGCCAAGTATCCTTAATCCATGATAGAAGATGTAAGTAACGAATAGTAAAAAATTAATTTGGCACAGCAGAGAAAAGAAAGAAAAAAGATTGAAACAACGCATTGGTATCGGAGCCGCGGCTATAGGAACGGCAGTTAAAAAGGATAGTTTTCGTATGAGGAAGCTAAAAACGAATTTTTAGCTGGTATGGCAATGCTAATGACGATCAAGAGATATATTAAGAATGAGATGATAGGCCTAGACCTCGGTATGTGCACTCCTGGTGGGCAGATGAAGACTTTCACAGGGATGGAAGCAACAAGGCGGTAGAGTTCGAAAGAGTTAGAGGTAGAGTTAGAAGTTAGAAAACGCGATTACCCCGGGGTGGCTTCGCAGAAAAATTAACACGTTCAGCTCGGAAAGTGTCCTGAGTGAAAAGGAGCACGGTTACATAGGTTCGGCAGACAAAAGCGCATAACTAACCTACTTTAAAAATGAAGAAAACTGGAAATGTTTAGCTAGCGACTACACATCTAATCTGTACCCGGTGCCAGTATTCGCAACGAAATGATCCGCTTTATGTCAGCACATTCGAGAAGCAGAGCACGAAGTTTAACGTGACAAAAAAGGTAGGAAAATAGAGAAAAAGAATATCCCCACAAGAAGCGCGATTGCAGCAAAACAACAATCGCAAGAATCGGCTGAAACTAGCCCTTGTAACCGGTGGTGGCAAGGACAAAAACAGGGCTTGTAAACACATGTGGCTGCGTACAAAACTACGCTGGGGAGACTTCCTCGCGCATCGGCTTTCGGCGAGTGTGTGTTGCGTGGTGCGTGTTGAGAAGTGCCTCCGAAGCGTGCGGAATATGAAGATTTACGTCACCCGCGTTCCGAGGCAGGAGAGGAAGTCTCCAACACAGCATGTCTCTTCCCCTCTTCCTCTGCCGAGCGCACCTGGTTGGTTGACTTCTTTTTTTGCTGTAGCTCGTTCACGTGCGTGGCTCAGGGAGCGAGATACGGAAGCACAGCCAGGAAGGGCCCTCAGGGAAATCGTGCCGTCGGTCCTTTACAACCGGCAGCATCGAGTATGCGCTCTCTCGTCGGCGACAGTGCTTGTCGACACGGCCTGAATCTAGCGCATCTGAGGATCCCGATGTAAATGTATGCGCGCCTCGCTTTCCTTGCGCATAGCAAGTCGTCTCTCCATTGACGCAAGGGCAGCGTCTTTAAAATTCGTCGCGCATGTCGAGAAACGGTCGTCCCTCGTCGAACTTTTTCTCAGCATTGCATTGCGGCGTCAACAACACTTGCAACTTTGCGTTCCTCGTGCGAGCTTCAACGTGAATCATGATGAAATATACGGGATCGTCTTTTGCTGGAAGCCTTTGAAGATGTACAAGTGGTAGGCAGATTTTACTATTAGATTAAGGAGCCCATGAAAACACGAAAAGCGCGTAGGCATATCCTGTTAGGAACCACAGGAGCAGACATCCTAGAAGTATCAGTGGCGGCGATTTCTTGCATACAGAAACTGTTTCAACGCGATAGCGTTAGGGGCCCCGTGTCGCAGAAAAGCCGGTGTCGTCGTCGGCGGCGTTGGCCGTGAGCGAAAAATCCCAGAAGCATTAATAAATAAAACTGAGCAGGAAATTGGTCGAGCTGGGGAATCGAACTAGGGCCTCAGGAGTGCGACACGAGCACGCTAACCACTCCGCCACGCCAGCTCGACGGTTTGAATGAACAAAGGCGCGTCTAGTGAATACGCTGTTGTATTAGAAGGGTGATATACCGTGCCTATATCGACGTCCGCGCTATTTCGACGTAATTTCGACAGTTTTGCCTATAATAAATAAACTAATCAACCTACAGTCATCAAACTGGGCTTCTAGGTTCATTTTTTCCTCCTCTATCTAAAACAACTATTGGTATTCTCCTATCTTTTTTAGTTCCCGAGTTAAACGCGTGTGACACGCTTTGTTAACGGACGACAGTATGAGCCATTAAAGGCTTTCGCCTTAAAAAGCTAAATGGACAGACGCGTAGCTGCCTCGACGACAGATTGCGAGAGCACCGCACGGCAGTCGAATCGTTTGCATCGCCTGGCTTCCTGGCCGGACATTGCAGCCGCTGTACTAGGCTTAGCAGACCTTCGTGCACTCCCGCGTTCAGGAACACCGGCGTGCTGCGCAGCTTTACGCAGCAGAGCAGTGTGGAAATTATCGAGGTTGTCCAGACACATTGCAGGATAATTGTTGGCACTGCCTCTGTACCGTTGTAGTCAAGAAGTTGCGTTCTTGAAAAAAAAAAAAGAGAAGCATGAAACGTAATTTGTTTAATTTATTTAAAAATTTCAACAATTAATATGTTTTCTAATTTCAGTCATTCTAATATTCTTACTTTTTTTTTTCCACCGCACATATACATATTTGCATTCACCACCGTACCTTGCCCAATCCCCCTGCGTGGGTATGTGCCATATTTATTGTGGCGAAGAAGAAGCCCAGGTGATTATGCTGATTACCTAAAAGTTGTTTTGCAGTTTCTTTTTTATCGTAAGACAAGTTATGGGACAAGCGCTTGAGATCTGGCAGTTTCAGGCTTCTTGCGTGTTCATGAATATTTGTGGTTATGTGGTTAGGTAGTGACAGCTGATCCTGTTCATGAGAGCGAAATAACTAGAAGAATAAGAATTGGGTGGAGCGCCTATGGCAGGTTCTCTCAGATCATGAATGGCAGTTTACCAATATCCCTGAAGAGAAAAGTATACAACGGCTGTATCTTACCGGTACTCACCTATGGGGCAGAAACGTAAAAGTCAACAAAGGGCTCAGCTTGAGCTGAGAACAACGCAGCGAGCTATGGAAAGAAAAATGATAGGTGTAGCGTTAAGAGATCGGAAGCGGGCGGAGTGGGTGAGAGAACAAACACGGATTAATGATATCCTAGTCGAGATCAAGACAAAGAAATGGGCTTGGGCAGGGCATGTAATGCGAAGGCAAGATAACCGCTGGTCCTTAAGGGTAACGGAGTTGATTCCAAGAGAAGGCAGGCGTAGCAGGGGGCGGCAGAAAGTTAGGTGGGCGGATGAGATTAAGAAGTTTGCAGGGATATGGCCGCAACTGGTGAAGGACAGGCTTAATTGTAGAGACATGAGAGAGGCCTTTGCTCTGCAGTGGGCGTAGTCAGGCTGATGATGATGATGATTACACCATCAGATGAAGTTCAGCGTTTGTCCTGTGCGTGTCTCTTTGCTGAGTCCTGTCTGTCTTAATGCGAGAGCGTCGAGGAGCACGTGCCCCAGAAAGTCCGGAGGCGGCGCCATTGACTGTGAGAGCAAGATCACCAGAGGAGCAACCTAGGTGGCGGATGGGTCACCTAGGTCACGCGACCTTGTGACGTCATCACAACCTGACCATCAAGTTCTGAGCAAACTGCACACTGCAGCAGGCAGCAGCCAAATTAATCATTGTTCGCTAATGTTTGCTCACCTCGGTGAGCAACCGGAGGCATTCCGACAGTAAGTCTTAAAAAAAATGCCTGGCTCTCTTTGCCAGAATACGCCGCAATCATCAACTTATGCACGTCGATTAATCTCTCCTTATCGGTGATATATTGAAATACGCAAGATCGTGCACTGGTATGATCTTAAAGGCGCGGTTTGGTAACACGCATCGTTATATAAGAACCTAATGCCGACACTCCAAGATCAGATATTGGAACGGCACTGGAAGGCTTTCAACACATCTTTATAACCCTGAAATGCAGGAAGACCTTGATATAGGTTCGAAAGTGGGAGGAAATAATGCCTACAGAAGGCGAGAAACCTGAGGCGTTCCTCAGGTTTCTATTCACAAATATAGCAAAAATAACAAGTGGCTTCCTTAACGCGTTAATGGAAACGCAATAACACGATCCCCTGTGCGCTTCTTTCTTCCAGAGCGCTCTCACATGTTTGCACAGACAGCTGTCCATCCCGGCAGAACACGAAAACTGAGAGCGAGTTTCCGTGAAATAGAAGCGCGATTTCGTTGTAATTTCACGAGCGTATGTGACTCCCAGAGACAGTTTCCTATGTACGCTCTTTGGCTCTGACAAACATACAACCGAGTGCTTGAAAGCAAAATCGAACACACGACGAAAACAGACTCGCCAGCGTGTCTGCGCTGCCGAGGGCTTCTCACAATACGCGCACTTCTCCCGGCCGACACGACGACGGTTCGACAGCATCGCCAGGACTTACTTTTGCTTCAGATTCCACGTGCCAGACACCATCCTTTTGATGTCAAGAGAAGAACACAGTGAAGAGGCAGTGACAATCATAAAATGGCGGACTAATGTTGGCATGCACGACAAATTCTTCCGCACGGCCAGATCAGCTCTCGTGCAATGACCCGCTGCGTCGCGATCGGCACGCATCAACTTGAAAGAGGTAAGAGAGCTGAGCTCTGGCTGGGGTTGCTTCGGCGACCGCTGAGCTCACGGTAAGATGAAAATAAAGAAGCTTGCGAGTGGGTTGAGCTGAAGAGAAAGAGAAAAAGAGCGTCGGTGCCAATTGCGCAGCCGAAGGTGTCCGGCCTGAGGACATTATCATCATCATCATCATCATCATCATCATCATCATCATCATCATCAGGTTTCCGGCCGCCAGAGTGGCGCCTTCGCCTCCACGTTGAGCAAAGCGTCGATCACGCCAAGGGTTGGGGAACCGCGCGCGTCTTTATTAACCGCGCGGCGGGTCGACAGAACGGCCGCTAACATGACGATCGTCTGGCAGCGCTGCGTTGGGTTAGTTTCTTGCTGGTAGCCGCTTTTAAGCAGGGCTTTAATTTGCTCGTGAGAGTGTGCTGGTTCTATAAACGATGTTAACCAGGAGGTCACTAATAGTGTAGCTTTTCAAGATATTGTAATTAATCGACGGAAGTCCGCGTTTGGCTGATTCAACATGTGCTCAACAGAAGTACATTGCCCACTTTTTAAGAAGATTAGCATGCTATCAACACTGCACCAACCAAGAACCACAACCTTGTGAATATAATAAAATCTCATGCGGGGATAGTACCTGCTGGGGTCTCAACACAAAGTCAGCATGCGATTTTGTAAGAGAGATGAAGTAAAATGTAGTGGTTAAATGAGTGCTAGCACTTATATATTCCATCTATCTAGATATACCAGGATTCCAGCTTGTACTGGCGGCCACCCGAAAGACTCTCATCGCGTACTGACATTCCTTTTGCAGTTATCTAATACATGCCGAGCTTTGACGTCTATAAGCTTTAGGGTACTGCTAAAAGAATTATAGAATGGAATAACCTTGACCGACGCATATTCGACAAAACTTGTTAACTAGAAACCTTTGTAATAGAGCTTGAACTGTGTTGTATTGATTGATCGTACCATTCCCTCCCTGTGACACGCCGCAAGGGCTAACAGTATTTGGAAATAAATAAAAAAATAAATAAACAACTAAATAAATAAAATTATAGCACTAATACGCACCCGGGCACGGTCAAGGGGGCAGAAAGGCCGGGTACTTCCCTCTTGGGCTTGAGATGATCCCTAACACATGCTTGCATTCATCTGGCGACGATGTTTGGTCTGACCGCGAACCCTGGCGGATTCGTGTTCCGCCTCACGTATTTTGTCGTGGCCGACGCTTCTTCTCACGTTCACGAATATCGGTTGAAGACAGCAGCTGCTTCCTCAGTCTCGCGTCTGCAATGGCGATGGAGCTGCACGCCCCGCGCAGCCTAATCGTTGGACTACAAAGAAGACGAAGTAGTCCTGTTCCTGTGAAGAGTATTCGCCATGTCAGTAAGGCAACAACAACAACAACAAGAGTATTCGTGCTGCGTTGTAGGGTGTGTTGTTATGGATTCCGTGATGGCTATTGCGCGCGGTTTCCCTGTAGACGTTTTTCGCTCTAAAGGAAGGAAAAAGAGTGTATACGCTGACATTATATTTCGTTGCGCTGGATCTTCTCCGGTTGTGTTAATCGCGGTATGTCATTATTATCTAAAACATTTGATTTGAAAAGGTGATCTGCATCTCGCTCCAGCCAGTTAGGGCCCTTGCTATTGAAGCGTTATGCATAGGAAAACCGTTCCCGACTGGATAGCGCCTGGGACTCCAGGAATCGTGGCAGCCAGCACACGATTTTAAAAGCACATGGACGGTTTCAAAGCTCCGGTCTCTAACTTGCTGGCGTCCATGGCACTTACCAAGCCGGTGTCCACAAACTGTGAGACAGGCCGATAAAGACGAGCTGGTTTCTTGCCGAAGAAAAACGACTTCGTTAACCAGGCTGCAGGCGCGGAGTGAGAAGAGTCGGTGTGAATTTGTTTGAGCCGCCAGCGCCTTCGTCGGCTGACGTGATTGGATGATGAGCGCGGCCGAAAGACAGATTCGGAGAAACAGAATGCTTCTGGACTGAGGCTCGCCTCGACGGGCAGGCGCGTAGACATTGTCCCAAGACAGTCACGACTTCCTCGAGGCGATCCTTCGGGCTGAAGATGGCGAAGCCAAACCGGCCTTTGCTGCTTTCAGCCGGTAATTACACACATTGCTTTGTATTATCAAAAGAGTACTTTTACAAAAAATCGGGGGGAATGGTGCTCACGTCATATTAGCGTTAGCATATGACTACCCATGCGCACTTTCATTAGCTGGATTGTAATCAAGATTGCGAGGACGTAACGAAGCTCTTCTGCGCCAGTGAGCACATCGAGATGCAATCTTGCTGCAATAATGGGGCGCACTGCTGGCGAAGCTCCAGGCGCAGCGTATGAAATGTCCTCGTTTTCGCGATTGCTTTAATGTATGCTGGCTGAAAGCAACAGCTAGGCAAAATGCGCGTGCAATCAATGAGCTTTTCCGGTCATCACGCGCATTGGTTTCATTTCCTGTGCTGCCACGGGGCTGCTGATGCTTTTTGTTGCAGCAATTGTAATCTTTAACGGGACTCTGCCCCCATCGTATTGGCCAGAATAATGAAGGATGGCCGGGGCACAAATATCGCGTCCTTGCCTGCCAGTCACCGCATCTAAAAAAAAAAATCGGTGATCAGTACAGGATTGTTTTCGTATGCAGTTTACCCAACCAGACGGACAGAGTGGATAATTGCCATCACCAGTCTATTATTACACTAAAGTATTGCATTCAATATTCCACTAAACAAAGCTAGCGCGCATGTTTGTATTGAAAACGTATGAGCAGCCGTATTTATATTCAGCTCTATTTTGCATAACTTTCCTGACACGCTGCTGTTCCGATATACTCTAAATCTTGAAAATTCGAACTGAAAGACAGTAACTACACATGCCTTACCTGATTATAACTCCTTCCGGTTACGTGTGGCATTTCTTAGCCGAAAAGAAAAGGGGGTAGCCACTAAGGGTTGGGTAAGCTTCGCACATTGCTCTGAAGCGCTAGCGGACGACACGAGACACGCGACACGCGACCACTACGTCACACCTTACGCACCTTTCTCTGCCGCCCTCTGTCACCTTTTCTCGCACCTATGCGTGAACTTCCAGACGTCCATAGAGCATGTGGGGGTAGCGGTCTCGGTCTCAAAGGAGATGCCCTCGACTCAGCATGGCACGCTCAAGCGGAAAGCAGCTGCGAAGTGACAAGGGGGTGGTCGTTTGGTGCCTGGCTTTCGCCGGTAGCAAGCCAGAAAATGGGTCGGCGCCACAGGTTCACAAAACAAAACAAACTTTATACAGCAACGAGTCGACACAGAGGAATTTACAATCACTCGTATGAGCACATACAAAGTGATTTACAACACAGTGCAAGTTGTTCACTGTAAACTCGAGAAACACTACAATACAACAAAAAGCTTTGCATCTAAACGCTCAAGGCTACGCCGTCTGAGTCAGCAATGAGTAGCATTTTCTCCAACCTTCTCGATTCCTCGACGCCCCACGCGGTCTTGTTTCCTTTGGCACCGTGCCGGCGAATGTAGTGGTGAGGGCAGCAACACACACAAGGGCAGGTGCTCTCCAGGGTTTTCTTAAGTGTCCTAGATTTCTCTGCGGCGCGCACTGGGAGATTGCTGTGCTGGTATTCCGAATTTTGTGGCACTGCTCCTCCCTTTAGGAATATTGTGCAAAAATATTCACAAAATACAGAATTCGCGCGCATATGCTTGCGCTCAGGAACTCAAACGACAAATGCCGAGATACATACATCAACACAATGATGTTCTCAAGTACATAACTTACAGTGGTCACAACGCACTTGAAAGCACGCGGCCATTCGGCAATGCATTAACACAACACTCCAAAGAGGGGGCACACACATTCAAGGCATGCTTGTGCCTATATTTGCAAATTCTGTTTACAGAGTCTGCATGGGACATTCCTGTCCAGCTCGAGCTTTCTTTAACGCTCATGGTTCTCTTTCAAACGCGACATCTGGTTCGCTTCCTATCGCCAGTTCTGCTTTTCCTTTAAGTAAGGAGGCTTCTCTTCCGCACTCTGTTCTGGCCTAGCATCCTACTCGTTCTGTCGGGTTTTCGTCCCAGACTTTGAGTCGTTCCTTTCCTGTGGCTAGCCCGTCCGTGGTAAACAAAATTAAGGCCCGTTCGCTCATGACAGCTCCACTTCTCACGCCTTCGTTCTTCTAAAGGGGCGCTGTTCTGTTTGCGCGTTCGTCTCCAGACTAGGTCCTTACTGAACGTTCTGCTCGTTGGTCTCAACTTCTTCCTCAGTTTGCTGCGATGCTCGTGCAGTTGGGTTGCACCCGACTCAGTTTTCTGCAACTTGGTTCTCTTTCTTCGCAGTTTCTTCTTGACCTTTCTCCGAGGCCCGTTCTGTTCGATTTCACCTGTATCGGTGGTGTACGATTCTCTTCTCTTTTTTCTCTCTTTACCTTCTTTCAAACTCTTCTTCGAGGCAAGTTCGATTCGTCTTCACTTGCATCATTTGAGTCGCACTCTCTTGATGAAGCTTCTAGTTCAGTCCCTATTTGTTCTTCGGAGATGATCTTTCTCTCCTTTCTCTTGTTTTCTTCTTTTTTTTTTTCGCTTTCTCACTTTCCCTCGTTCACCGTTCACGAAGCATGGCATTTTAGTCATTGGAAAATCATTCTCCTCACTTCTACTGAGAACCGTTTTTTCAGTTTCTTCTTTCATTTTCTCAGTTTCAGAGCAGTAGTCACAAGGCTTTCTCTGAGCCTGCTGCATTGCATGCGCTACTTTTCGGCTTCCTCAGAGGCAAAATTTTCTTCATCGGGAAAGGCCTGCTAGCTGCTCGATGGTTCTCTCGGAAGAGTTTCTGCTCCATCACTGAGTGCTTTCGCCTCCGCTACGGTTACGCCGCAGCTTTGCAGTCTTAGGCGTTTGGCCTCTCTCTCACGCAGTCAACACTGAAACAATCAGACGTGCAGACTGTGATGTGTCGTTGCAGCTCCAACTTCTTTCGTCGTCTTCAGGCGACTTCCTGAACGTGCACTCTGACTGAAGTGTAAGGTTGGCCTTCTCCTCAGTGCCTACTACTTCTACAGTAGTCAGACTCTCACTTTCTTGAGGAAGGGACACTCCGGTCTGGTCTCCACTCTCTGTAATATCAGTAGAAGGAACTGGCTGTTCCACAACCAAACTCTGACCTGTGGAGTTAGCCACAACCTCCTCTGTGGTTTCTAGAGAATCAATCTCTTCCCTCTTCCATCCGACTTTAGTGGTGTTAAGCTCCACTAGCTCCCCCATGTTCCTCAAACTCTGAACATCCGCAAGCTTCTACACAAGGATTGCGTTCTGTCTTTCAAATTCTCTTTCTCGCTCCAAGGCGAGCTTCGCTGCTTCTTCTGGTCTCCTCTGCAATTTTCTCTCTTTCTCCCCGTTTAATTTGTCTCCCTTTGTCAACGGCTTTTCTAGCCAGCTGTCTCTTTCCCTCTCTTTCTTTTTCAGCCCTCTATCTCCTGGCCCACCCATTCTCGCAGTTCGGCTCAGGTCATCACCATCTGAATGTCAACCTCTACTAGCTCCTTCAAGCTCATATTTGGATACCGAACTCTTCAAGGCAAAGAATGCCTTCACTTGGTGAACCTCTCTAACCACTTCAGCGTTGCCCCTCACAATATCGTTCTGCTGTTGCAAACTTGATTACGAATTCTTCGTAAACACCTTCCGACTCATTCTCGGTTCTATGTGCTTACAAATCATCAAACGTGCTGTCACGGATGCTAGAATATGTCACCTTTTCTCGCATTTATGCGTGCACTTCCAGACGCCCATAGAGCATGTGGGGATAGCGGTCTCGGTCTCAAAGGAGATCCTCTCAACTCAGCATGGCACGCTCAGCCAGAAAGCAGCTGCAAAGTGTCAAGGAGGTGGTCTCTTGGTGCCCAGCTTTCGCCGGTAGAAAGCCAGAAAATGGGTCGTAGCCACAGGTTCACAATACAAAACAAACTGTATACAGCAAAGAGTCGACACAGAGGAATTTACAATTACTCGTGCGAGCACATACAAAGTGATAAATATGCAATTTAACTGGTACGAGGTAGCACTAGAGAGAGATTACAATACAACAAAAAGCATTGCACCTAAACTGGACTAACACAAGAGAACGACACACAAACAAAGCACGATTTGTTCACCGTGCACTGCGACAGTTCGACAACCAGGGAAATAGGATGGAGCCGGCCAGCAGGCTGGCGCACACTGTCTTGCTGGTCCGTGGCTGGGCGAGTGGTGTTGAGCCGGTAGCCGAGCAGGCGCGCATCTCTGAAGCCTAAACGGCGGTTCGGGCTGATTGACAAAGGTCAACGCTCTTCATATATAGAAACGCTCCGCGTCTGTTTGTTATTCGTGCCAAGATACGGGCGCACATACACACAGCACCAACTATATGATTTTCTTCTCATTCTCACGCCTGGCGCGCGTCCCCTTTGGTCAGGCGCGCAGACCGGCTTGCAGAGCCTTCCAGTTCTTTCGATGCGCCGCAGCCGGCGCACGAGCGAAGCTGAGAGGCCATCTCCCAGCACGCTCAAGACTACGCCCTCTCCGTCGGCAATGAGTCGCAATTCCTCCAACCTTCTCGATTCTGCGACTTCGCGCGCGGATATGTTTCCTTCGGCATCGCGCCGGCGAGCAGTGGAGAGTGCAGCACCACACACAAGGTTAGGCGCTCTCCAGGGTTTCCTTCAGTGTTCTAGATTTTTCTACTGCGCGCACTGGCGAGATTGCTTCCGCGCTGAGCCCATCTGCCGAATATTCACCGAATTTTGTGAGAACCTCCCATGGCTTTTCCCAATCACCGCACGCATACGCACTTTGCAGCGACTTTCTTTCGTGACGACACCTGTGCTGTGCTGCTTTTTACTTGTTCAAATCCCGACGCCTTTAGTTCTATTTTCCGTGTGATTTTTGCTTCTGTCATAGTATTTTTTTTATTCGGCGCTTGATGGGCCTTTAGTAGTCAGTTTTTCACTTTTTCTTTTGCCGATCCATTTCTTCAGCAGTATATAGGTTGATTTTCGGTATCCTTACGTCCGAACTTTTTTCGGTTCAAACATGCCTCTGCTACGCTATATGGGCCTCTTATGTTTGCAGCTGCTGCCTGATCGCATTTACTATTTGTGCGCTACCACTTACAGCAGCCAATCCATGCATTTGGGCATTGTGTTTATGTCCGTTTGTCTGTCTATCAATCTGTCTGTCTAAAGCCAGTTTTGTGGCCTACCGGGTGGTTTCCAACCTACCCACCGTGTCAGTCGGCAGCCCATTTAATCGTCAGAGGCTGCTCGGGAAGGCCAACATCGGTCGCAACCCAACTCAGGCAACCCAAGTCACACCGATGGCAACACCTGCCACAGCACGCTTTCGCGCATACATTGAAAGGTTCACGGACCACTCCATACATGTTTTGTTCTTAGTAAAAATTGATACAGTAGCTCCCTCGGCGTATGTTTATGCTTGTGCTGGAGCAAATGACACAGCTATTACTGAGAAAATTGTATTCAAAATCCCCCCGCCCTCGGATTAAATCTCATGAAGTTGTGTTGACTTTTATGGCATAAAGGAAACTAAGGCCATGATGCGCTAAGCTCAAGGTATAGGATAAGTTTTATGAAGAATTTTATAGAAACGAGAAAAACCATAGGTGGGGTAAAGGACCTAAAACGTTAGTTAGTACTACCTAGTGACGAAAAATGAAAAAAATAGAAATTGTTACTAATGAAAGCTTTAAACAGAGTTGTGTAACCTCAGCGGCTATCCTTGGCTGGGCAAGGATGTTCAGGCTGCCAACAAATTAAATAAAGACCTCAGCCTTCTCAGCAATGAGAGAATGGCTGAGGTGTATCAAAAATCAGGCGAAGCAGTGGGTCAGAATTCAATTTCTTGAGGAAACCTGCTTCTCTCAAAAAGCTAAAAACGCAAGACATGCCAACGATTGCATTATGATCTAAGAGCAGTCTTGGATGCAAAGGAATGCATTCATTATAAGATTGAGTAAAGTACTTTTTTTCTTTGTTTTTCGACTTTTTCACATGAGATTAGGATGTGATTCTCTGTAATTTCAACTCCACAATTTTCACAAAATGGTTTCTGCTGTTTTGTGAGTAGAAAGCTGTGTGTAAGATGTGTGCAGCCGCTGCGGAGGACAAAACGCTCCCGGTGCCTACAGGTCTTCCATTGTGCTCGTGGTGTCGTTTTCGTTCCTGTGTCTTACAACGGGCCTAGTAACGGGCCTTACAAAATGCAGCTTGTTGCATATTTCATGGGTTGGGGTCCCACCGGCGGCACGTGGTTGTTTTTTCTTCTGCTTTTATCATTTCCAATTGATGAAAATTACAAATAACAAAAAAAAGACATCCCCTATGCTCCTTGGTTTCGGTGACTGTTGGCTTCCGTCATGTATGTCTTAACGAGCCCCTCTTTCCATTCCCTGGTCTGCTGAATAGTTTATCGACGGCATCGATTCTGGCAGTCTTGATGCCGTAGGTAGCCTAGGAGGGTCCTCTCATAGCTTCAGCTACCACCGTTCGACCCCGTTCGTATACGTGGTACTCGTGGTAAATACACGGCGTACTACGTCCGCTGCTATGAACGAAGGTGGCGCAGGTGAACACTGTCAAGTTTCGCTTACACTACGCATAAATACCCGAGAAAGCAGAAGATTGGACAGCCGCCGCTACACACTCAGACATTACCAATGAAAACGTGGCTAGTGAAAAAGGGTATTTTCGTGTCTACGGTGAACTGTCGCTTTTGTGACGCTCCT
Organism: Amblyomma mixtum; assembly: GCF_055824585.1. Lineage (NCBI taxonomy): Eukaryota > Metazoa > Arthropoda > Arachnida > Ixodida > Ixodidae > Amblyomma > Amblyomma mixtum. The sequence goes on from NC_143013.1 coordinate 47,003,573, forward strand.
GCAGCGATAGAGCATTGTTTCATCATTTGTAAACATACAATACTCTCCTGGAATATCATGAAACAGACATTGAAAAAAAAAAGACTTAATTTGACGCCGCATTCTCTACGATTTCTCACTGCACTATCATCGTTGGTGAACCCCTAGATACGTTATTTTAACTGGATTACAGAGCCTGTGGAAAACACGCATGCTGGCCCGACATCGTCAATCTGTTGTTTCTGCTAAAGACCATTACTGTAGAATAATTGTGCGCCTAAAAGAATTGTATGTGCCGAGACCCAGTATAAACCGGATTGGTACTCGCACTTAGTGCTGTGTTGTTCACTGCATTTTTTATACTTCCTACTTCCTTGTTGTTTAGATGTGCCGTGTTATGATGTATTGTTCCGAATTGACTCTTTCTCGTGCTTCGTTGCTTATTTGTTTTGATATGCCACTGTCTTCTTAACTTTTGTAGTTAGCTCATCTACATAAAACATCGCATAATTGTAATAACTACCATGTTGAAAAAAAAAAACTCGCTGTAGCTCAGTTAGTAGAGCACCGGACGCGAAATTCGGAGGTGATGTGTTCGGATCCCACCGGCGGCATGTCGTTGTTTCTTTTTCTGCGTTTATTAATCTCCCATCTCAGTGGTCCGTTCTTTGGCCTTTACTGTTCCTTATTTACATCAGCCATTTACCCTTCCAAGTTTGATGCTATATTCGCTTAGTTCGCATATGACACCGTTATCAACCAACCTCTAACTGCTGCTTCCGATCAAGTATTATTACAGGTTGACCTGAACAACATACGAACATGATGTAATCAATGGTTAGTGACTTTTAACCCTAATAAATGCAAAACTATGCAATTTCACCACTGACTTAAACCTCTCATAATTTCATATAGAGCTTTTTTCTCCCAAAGATCTTGCGTGGTCATATAAATGTTTAGCTCTCTCCCTCTCTTCAGATTTCGCCTGGCATGTGCACATGACGAACATCATCTAGCGTGCTAATAAGGGACTAGGCTCCACCTCCGTTATGGCCCTCACCATGTAGCTGACACGACTCTGGTCCGACCGAAATGAGGATACTCATGGCCAATGTGGCATCTATATCAATAGCATCTCGCTAATTCTATTGAGGGTCTTCAGAGCAGGGATACTAGATTTATACAGACTTCTTACTCACGCTACATCATCATTTCACCCTTAAAATCCGAATCGCATCTGCAGCATCTTTCATCGCGGCGTCGCGTTACAAGTCGTTGTCTTTATCACAAGTTTTTTCCTTTGTCATTATCAGGGCGCCTATATCTGCACACTTGCTTCACGGATTTATTGCCGCACCGGATACCCACTTCGTTTCAGGGCCTGTGTCACCACCTTTTCAACGTCATTCTATCCAATGACGGCAACTGACTGGAACGACCTTGCGCCCCACACCGCAGCCATCACCTGCCAGTCTGCACTGCGCGAAGAGTTACCGGGCATCACATATAGAAGAAAAGTTTATTTTATGTTTGCCCACCACTTTTATGCTTTCACTATCTCAGCCAATCGGTTCTTTAAGGTAATAAAATGAAATGAAGGTAATTACTTAAGACCCAGCTTATTTTCTGCGTAATTAAAGCTCTGATTTCAGTGAAAGTAGCGTCGTTAGAATGCAGTAATCTACCAACAAGAGCCAACTCCATTCTTTCCTCAATGCCCTTAAACAGCTGAATAATTGACGTCTCTCGGCTGCAGACAGACAAACCGGAAAGCAACCCCTCGCGTTTGCAACGCTAGCGAGGGAAAATTCAACGGGGCAGATGGCAACGAAACGGCTGAAAAGTGGCGTTTTAAATGCGAGAAAGAGCCGTCAGCACGAAGCCCGCCGCCCCACGTGTGCTTTGAGCAAATGAGCGCCGAGCACGCCACGGTGCGAGTGCTCGCCGGCGAAGGCAGTGAGGAGAGGGCGCACGCTGCTTAACGGCGTCTGGCGGGGGGCAACACGCCCGTTTTGCAGGGCATGGCGGTAGACGGGGAAGCTGTTACGCGCACGGCGACGAGCCCGAACGAGACGAGCGTCATTAACCTGACGTCGCACGAGCTCGGCAAACGAGGCTGCGGTGCGTGACGCTATTGCATACCGCGCGATCCTGCTTTCTGCGCATAAATGCTTGGCATAAAGACGTCGACAGTCTTTGTGTTCGCAGACGAGCTCGTAGATAAAATTTCTCTCTGCAGCGGCACAGAAGGCGACGGGGGCGTGCCTCGCTTAAAAAACAAGACATGGAAGGAAGGAAACGCGAAGCAAGCAATGCACGATAGGTCATGCCCTGAAACCAGGGTAGGTGGAGAAGGGGGGCGCAAAAGAGGCTTTTTCTGCTCATTGTTGATATTTTCTATCGCTCCTTTTCTTTAATGCTAGACACGTGGAGTTCCAGGAGGGCTCCATGTATAAATTCTGCATTTCGTCCAATGGAAATCAGTCGAAGTCTGTACTAATGCCGCCTGTTTGTTTCGTTCGTCCCTGTTCGTCCTGCGCGCTGGGTTCTACCTTGACCCTAGTCCAGTTCGTTGTATGGCAGGAACGTAGATTAACAATTGGCCCTAGATTTTAGTTTGGTGTTGGGCTGAGCGCGTAGCCCTGGCGGCGAGCTTGCTGCTCTACGGATCGGGAGCGCGCATTTCCTAGACGGTTTCTCCGCTTTTGATTTCGCAGCGATAAAGAAAGAGCTCTATGTACCAGCACTGTTCTGGAAAAAGTGGCTCACTGCCCAGCACTTCTGGAACAGGCAGGATAAAGGAAAGTCGTTATCGTCCTGAGACTGCATACAACCGGCAGCGCTAGGCATAGCTAAAAGAAAGAAACAGGATGGTTCATCACAACTTCCATAGACTATAATAGACGTGCAGCACCTCTTTACCAGCAGAAGTTGGGTTACCAATTATAGAAGCGAATCTTTGCACGCTGGTGTGATAAACGAAATGAAAAATTATAGCTGCGCCCACGCTTCATTCCCGAACGTTATAAAACATACCTATGCCCCTCGCTACATCCAAGTATTGACCGGCAAGGTAATGCTGTCAAGGGAGGGAAGAGCAAGTGTGGAAATAGTGAAAGGAGCTTACGTCACCTGCTTGTTGTGCAGATTGCTTTTTTCAGCGGAGCTGTTATTTATTGGACACCTTTTGACATGAGGGGCGTCGCTGGCGTAACACATCAGGTAAACATCTTGCGGGCGCGTAAAATCAGGTGATCAATCACGCCGGAACAAGTGACAACGCGTAATCGTGACGCGACCGTAGCGTACTATCAGGTATGTACTATCAGGATAGTACTGTTTGTGCCTTCAAAAAGCATCGTCTTATCGAGCTTCATAACGCTTAGCTAAGTGAAAGTGCTCTTGAACTTGAATGAAAAAGCTAACAGCGCCTATTCTCGGACCACGATATTTCTGCCTTTTATGTGATGCTAGATTCAGCAACGAGCGCGATTTTTTAATCGGCTTTCGGCTTAGAACGGCCTAAAAGTTCGCCACATTCACCATCTAACAAGCGATCCATGTCGCGCTACACACTCGAGGACTAACGAAAAACGGTGTGTGCGTTTTGATCCGTTCCGCTAAGACGCAAGCCTTCAAGGAAGAGGGAATGTTGTCCTACAGCATTAGTTCGGCCTTTGCCTTCCGGCACTCGAGAAGCAGCTATTCGTGTAAGAAGTACGCCTCACTACACTACGAAGAGTTGACACAGGAGAGCACTAGCCTCCGCGCAAAGGCGCTGTGTCCACTCTGATGGTGGACCGACAAGTACGCGATGGTGATGCGTGCAACTCCGAGGTAACCTTCCAGATGACAGTACTGCTTGATGTCGGTTGCCTTTGAATGTTACAGCATTTAGGCTGTCGTCGCACAAAAGTTGCCGGGTTCTCTGTCACGAAATTCTAATTAGTCGAGGAAGGTCACACGACCTTGTGACGTCATCGAAACCTGCCCACCGTAGGAGCTAGCAGCCTGCCCAACAGATTATGAGTAAACTGCTCGTCACTGCCAAATTCAATGCAGCTGGCCCCGCCGCGGTGGTTGGGGTTGAGGGGGGGGGGGGGGGGGAGGGGGGGGGGGCAACACGCATCTCTTAAACGCTGAACCACGGCGCCAAGGGGGGTATCTGTAATACCCGCGATCTATGAACGCTATTGAGAGAATCGTGACGTCACAAACATCACGTGACTACCAGTCAACCAATCATAGGACAACACCAAATTTGAAAATATTGGAACACCCGGGTTGGAAGCCGATCGCGGCGGTCGCGTTTCGATGGAGGCGAAACGCAAAAGGCTCCCGTGTGCTGTGCGATGTAAGCGCACGTTAAAGATCCCCATGTGATCGAGATTATTCCGAAGATCTCCACTACGCCATCTCTTTCTCTCTTTCTTCTTTAACTCCCGCCTTCCTTCTTTCATATCATATACGGCGGGGTTCAAGTGTCCACCGAGATGTCAGGCAGATACTGCGCCATTTCCTTTCCTCAGAAAACGATTTTCAATTTTCAGTTTCCCGGTTCCAAGAATTACAAAGGACCCCGAAAAGTTTGGCAGTAGCCACCGCTCCCAGAAAATTGATTGAGGTGGGTCAGTGGTGATTAGTGGGTGGATTAACGCGGCTTAGTGGGTCGTATTGCTACAATTTCATACAATAATCCAATGGAAGGTACCTGAACATTCTAGAAGGCGATGACTAACGCATACCATATAACGGCAATGGAACCGGTTCCGACCATAGTTTTCGAGCAAAAATAGCAAAAACAGTAGACACGCATTGCAGACACCGTAGCAGGCAAATGAGGTTAAGAAATACACTAAGTTTTTTTTTTTTTTGCGCAGGTTGTAATGTAACCCTTGCTAATTCTTTAGCAGTATCTCCCGAATGTTGAACAAAATCCGTACAGCGGCCTGTGATGAAGCGAGGCGGCGAAATACCTGAGTTCATGCGTTCAAAATGCTTGCCGTTTGCAGCCTGATCAGCCGTTGCGCTCTGTCACAGAGAGCTGTAAGGCCGTTTGTTCTGCACACGGGACCGGGTGATACGTTTGAAGCACTGCCGGGTGTACAGCAGCCAGTTTCGGGAAATAGGACCTACTTATTGTCAAAAAGCGAAGAAATATATCGATTTTCGTCCTTTCCTAAAAACTCTCCCATAATTTTTCAGATACTGTTTATAAGAAAGAAACAAAAATAATCCGCGCTTGTTAGAAAGCGGAAGCTACGTGCACATGGTTCGGCACTTCTCCTGTGAATAGAAACGCGATTTCAGGCATCGTGTTGATGCTTTAAGGCTTACCTCATCTTTTGGAAAAAAAGAAATACAAGACAGCAAAATCACCATTTTTGTTTTGTCTAAATAGCCGTACTGTAATAAAAGTACGAGTGGTATACCGAAGCAATATGTGCGCTTCTTACCAGTTGGCCCCTAAAACACTAATTTCAGTGTGTAGTAAATGTTGCTAGCCGTACTTCATGTCAATGCTGATCGCAGATAGTAAATTTTGCTGAAGTTATTTCCTGCTACAATCATCTATAGGGGATTAATGCTAATACCAACCACATACTATATGTAGTTACTGCGTAGGCAGTAACCTAGGTGATAAACCGTTAGCATCATTAAAGATATAGTAATACTGACTGCAGTCTTTTCAACAGGGTGTAAAGAATACTCATCCAGGTAGGTATCCTTCTTTCCTTCATAATGGTGACCGAAGGGAAGGAACCATGTTGCTGTCGGCTCAGTAACGGCGTGCGAGGAGGGCAGCACATTCGCTCCGTTGCCTGGAGAACGAATTACATTATATTCTATGGGGGTTTAACGTCCCAAAGCGACTCAGGCTATGAGGGATGCCGTAGTGGAGGGCTCCGGCAATTTCGACCATCTTGGGGCAAATTACATTACTTGTTTACTTACTTTACTCGTTTACTTACTTCACTTGTTTACTTACTTTACTTGTTTACTTGTCGTTCTCTCATTCTTGTTTTATCATTTTTTTTTCTCAGTCTTAATTTCAGCTTTTTCCGTCTTCCTTCTCAGAATATCCAGCGATACCATCCTTATTGATCACGAAGAAGAGGAAGTAGCATACACAGTGCTGCACTCACGACTGACCTTTATTCAGAGAAATGCAAATTAGAAAAAGGTAGCGCTACACTTCCGGATGTGGCAAGGCACAGAAGCATGCAGCAAAGAACAATACAACGCACCCGAATGCGTACGTTGCGGGCAGACAACACGGATGAATACAGTGCGGCAAGATGGCCTAATGAGCACAATAAAGATTGGTCAGAGCTCAGACCGAACGTTAAAAACTCTAAGGAACTCACAGAAATAGAGCAGCTGCTGATCAAGGCATCGTTTTCTTGAGTGATACGGTCTCGTACACATTGAAACATTGCTAAATGCGGTGCAGAAAAGCAGAAATCTTTAACATCAATGCTTAGTCGCCGGTGCCGAGGCGGTCGTGAACTTTCTGCATCATTCAGCAATGTTGCCTTCTGTCCGAGACTGAATCACCCAAGACGAGATTCCCTTCATCGGCAGGCGGGGTATTTTTGTGAGCGCCTTCTTAGAGTTTTTACCTCTCTACCTGAGCTTCGCCTTTTGTAGCTGTATCTTAGCGCTGGCGCAAAGTACGCACAAAGCGGCTTACTGTCCTGCCTTTGCGACATACACATATTCGTGTTTCGAAAAGACGCAACCGGTGCAAGATTTGACGCAAGAATTTTACATTCCTTTTCCGCATTTGAGTAATTCACACAAAAAAATGAAAGCCTTCGACATCGCGTTTAGATGGCTGTGACGAAAGCCATATGCCCCCAAAATTGATCCTAATTATCCGGACCTAGACATTAGCAAGGAAATTGAGCCTGGCTTGTGATGCTTGACCGGGATTTTAATGCCGAAATTTTGTTACCTTGCACGTCAGCCACGTCCTAGGTGTTTGCCTTTATTGGCTTCCAGGCGACTATGTTTCCACTTTCTTTTCCCGATTCTAGGCCCCTAATGTGTAAATCGAACGGGAATCAGGATAATTAGCGTCATGTCTGCGTGGCGCCAAATGATTGGGGAAAAGGCGCTATCTCGCTGACTTTTAAACTGCCGGTCGTAAAACGTATGGACCACTCTCGCCCCTTCCTCCTCTCCTGTGATAAAGCATAGCTTCTCAGTGAAAGGCAAGAGCGTGGCTCTCTCTTGGAAGGCCGAGAAGATATAAAGTACTGCAGAAAAAAGAAAATCGAAGCGCACGACGTAATTTCGATGACAAAGAAAAAAATATGCATTTCAGATGAAGGAGCAAAGTAAACGATCTCCGCGTCGCTCCCCGGCAGTTTGCACACATTTTGTGTGCGCGTGCTGGGGGGCGTTCACAGTTCGAGGCTCTGCGTAAGCGTTTGCCGCCCCGTCTTTCAGAAGCAGATGAAAGATTACTCAGAGGCCGGCGCCGTGTTTTCTATCTGCGCAGCTCTGCTTTCGCTTATTTTCCGCTCTTTACGCGCGGAGGTCACCGCAGCCGAGCACTCGGCATTTGTCTTGCTTGGTGACTTGAAACCGTTTGTTCTATACGGGTAACCAGGGAATCACCTTAAGGTGGTAAAGAAACCTGTGAAATTCCCAGGAATGTCCCGTTCAAGGTTTTTTCATCCCGCATTAGTTTCACCTCTGTGCCTCTAGTGTGGCATTTACGTTCTGTCTAGATGCGTTGAAAGGGCGAATGGGCCCAACATATTCCATGTGTCACACACGCCACCGTCCACGAAGCCACGCCAGTGAATCCGATGAAAATGAGAGGGTAGGGAGAGAAAATGACTCTTGTCTTCATTTACATGGATGCGAAAGGAAAGAGTGCTGCCTGAAAGTGTCATCAGAACTGCTTTTCGCACATTTTTGGCAGGTCCCCTCAGATTAAGAAATTTCAGTTAACCAATGTCTATCAAGAAAAAAGTATTAACAGCTGTAAACTACTATTTCTCACCTAAGAGGCAGAAGCGTGGAGGCTGACGAAGAGGGTTCAGCTTAGTGAAGGACAACGCAGCGAGCTATGGAAAGGAAAATTATAGGTGTAACGAAAAGAGATCGGAAGCGGGAGGAGGGGGTAAGGGAACAAACGCGGGTTAATGACATCCTAGTCGAAATCCAGAGGAGGAAATTGGCGGGGGCAGGACATACAAGTGTAGCAGGGGGCGGCAGAAAGTTAGGTGGGTGTACGAGATTAAGGAGTTTGCGGGGATACGGTGGCCGCAACCTGCAAAGTACTGGGTTAGTTGGAGAGACATGGGAGAGGCCTTTGTCCTGCAGTGTGCGTAGTCAAGCTGATGATGATGATGCTTAATAGCATGCATATGGCAATATCACCCACCTCATAAACAAGCGCATTGCAAATATTCTGATTGCTGTTTTCTACACGGGGTTGGTTTCTGTTTTGTAAGCCCTACAGGTGGGGAGGGACGTAAATGGGGCGGGGAGAAGAAGAGTGCGACGTCATTTTAGAGCAAAGGACGTCAACGGTGCGCCTGCGGACATGCTCAAGCTTGCGCCTTTATACGAGGAGCGCCCTAAGGGAGGTTTATGCAGACGAAGGTTGAGGCCAAAGTCCCAGAATCTTCGCCACCATTAAACTGCCTGGGCAGACTTGCCAGGCCCTAAACTGATAAAAGAGCCACAAAAATCCTAAAAGTAGCCATGAAAGTAGCCAGTCTGTCGCCGAAGTGTCAAAAGGAGCCAAACTGCGCCGAAGCACTGAAAGAAGGTCACCATAGGCAGAAACGTTGCGGTATTTTTATCGTACTTGTAGGATGCTTGATGACGGCGGCTATGATGGACCTAGAAGTGTAAGAACAAGGCTAGAGAAATGAAAAATAAATGAAAACCACGAGACACAAAGAATGAAACGCAGGAGGTACTTCTGAAGTGAGTGCGAAAGTAACAAGAAGTGCATGCTTTGTCCTTGCCACAAGCGAAAAAACTGGTGTTCCTCAGCTGGAGTCGTTGCAATTTTTATTCTCATCACCATTTTAAGTGTCTCTGGGTGGAATTTTTTTGTACAAAAGTTCTTCGCGCTTTTGTAAACAATTACATAATTTGATGCGAATATTTCTGCTCCTTTCTTTTCACCCATGATTGCTTTTTTTTTTTTTCTGCTTTCTGGGCTGATCGCTAAGTGCAGTTTATGCGTATTCAAGGCATAGAATACGAAGCCTTGGTCAGCATTTTTCAGGTGACATGTCTTGCTTCTCAGCCGTGTACTGGGATGCTTATGGCTCCTCTGAAGTTCCTCATTTCTAATGGCAGTCTTTGTCTTCACCATTCAAAGCTGTTTGAATTTCAAGGGTGCCAACGCCCAACTTAACTGCTCAGAAAGAAACAATGTGGCCTGAATGATTTCGGCCAAGGCTCCTTCCTGTTCTCAACATCACTTGTCAATTCCCTATGAACCAGTAGCCTACTTACGAAAGAAGCTATTGGTATCTGCTGAGAAACAGGTTACATCCTTAGTTTGCTAAGGCAAAAGTGAATAAATGGCGGTGGAACACGCCTTACTGCTGGTTTCAAGGTAACTTGCATAGCAGCTTGAAAGAGCGGACGTAGAAGTATCCCAGTCACGGCTGGGAGAAGTGCCGCGAACATTAGGCGAACGTTGTCAAGTTTTGGACATTAGTCGTGTTTCGACTACGAGGTAGGTTTAATAACATGAGAAAGGCGTTCTTACTCAGATAGAAATGTACTCGAACCATTGGCGAAAAGAGTGGAGCTATTTCATGGTTCGGTCCAGACCGCAATTTTTAAATTAGCCAAAATGTCGCCCAATTCAAATTTTTCTACCGAAGGGGTGCCAAATGAAGCAGTGTGGTGCAATGTAGCCAAACCTGTCAACCCTGGACATTTGTCTTAGCGGCGGAGAACTGCTTCCAGAGAGGGTTGATCACTGTCAAAGCGGGGAGCACTGTTTCTTCGCATCGGCAATGCATCGTCGCGGAAGAAGAGGCCGGCCGATAGCAAGCACACAGTAGCTTTTACCGGCGCCCCTTGCTAGTGTTATGCCGATGTATTGTGCATTCGCGAGGACCGATCGAGCAGTGCTGTTAGCTCTGTCATTACAGAAAGTTCCACTCTCTCTTAGCAGCCACTGCAAAGCAATGTCGTGACGTGTTCATCAGTACGACGTTCTATGTCTGATATCAACAAAATGTTGCTGGTAGCTAGCAGTATTATTTTTGTGGCCGAGACATTCAACAAACTCATTACCTACTACTAGACGCTCTGAGTTATTACTTCACACTCAAAATTTGATCCAAGATCCAGGTTGAGCAATTGAGAGTCATGTTTTAGCTTCTCAAAAATAACCAGGAACGTTTTGTCATTGTATGCAATCTGAACAAGCTGTTTTTAATACAGTGATCAAAGATAACAAAAAAAGACGCAGTATATAAACTTATTCAATCGCAGCAGCGATGGCAATCGCGTGAAGAAGACTAAAAAATAGTCAGATGGATTCGGCTGCATCAAGTGTATTCTTCAGCGCTTAAAAGTCGGAAAAGGACTTCACTAGGCGAACCTACTCATTAGTGTTGCGCTGAGATGAAAGTAGGACAGGATACGTCGTGATTATCTAATTTTCTTATTGGGAAAACTTTTGCATAGAAACTGAGTAAAAACTAAAACCCGCCACTATTCCCGCTTGTTCTTCATTTTACAACCGTTCTATTGAGCTCTGAGGCAAGCTGTTATAATAGTTGCTCTTCACAGCGGAATTCCTTAACATGAGAATTGAAGAAATCTATTCTCACTAGATATTTCAAAATCAACAGCGTCTTCTAGAGGAAACAGAACTCCTCAGCAACAAGCACCGTAGAAGATGAACTGATATATTTCACTCGGCGCAACAACCATCACCTCCCTTTCAGATGCCTAAAGCAAAGAGTTCTTGAACAAGAAATCGCACTTTCATCATTCTGGTTCGAATGAACTTAAACAAATCAAGAAACGCAGAGAGCGGTTCGTGAGTACGCCTTGTCAATACCTCTAGGAAAAGGGGAGGGGTAGTCAGAATTTACTCTGAAGTGTGTCTGTCATGTAAGAAATCTACTTAGCAAGACACCTTGCTAAAATCCGCAGCAGCTGCATTCTGAGTTCACATCACTTTAACAAAGGCCCAGCTTCTCGCACATGATCATTATTTAGAAATCTTTAATAAGTGAGCAATTACTCATTGGCATACACCCAAGCGCAGCCATGCAGCTACAAAGGAAAGCTACACAGCGTTCACAGAAACTTCGCAGTTAAAGAAAAATTCCTCTTGGACCAGGGTTCGAACCCGGGACCACCGCTTTACCGGAGCAGTCGCTCTACCGCTGAGCTAACCGGGACGGCAGCTTATGGTACAGGGTGAGAGGGAAATGATCAAAAACTCGAAGTGGGACCAGTGTTGGTCAAATGTTTAGGGGAATCCCCAAACCTTTCAAAATACATTTCATGGTGCGCGCCCCTTCACTACATGACGCTGAGGTATTTTGATTGTGCGATATACTGTAGCGTGAGCACTGAGCCTCTTCTTCGGCGGGGTGAATGACCGGGTCATCTCGGCGGCGCTTAGCTTCTGCTTCGGTGGCGCGCACCTCTGGCGTCGGCGGCGCTGAGCCTCGGATCGGGCGGATCGTATACAGGAGCAGCCGCTTCCATCGGTTTCGTCGCTCATTATTCAGAAAGAACTTCCCAAACAACTTTGTGCTATTGTTATATAGGTAGACGGTTTATATTGGGAAGAGAACGCTGGAGTCGCGTGGGCGGCGCGTACAATATGTCTAGTGCCACACATTTCACAGCAGCCTACGCAAAAGGGAGCGTGGCGCTACTGCATCTCTGAATGGGGGGAAGCAGCGCGTGGTTGACGCGTGGGCGCTGTTGAGAGCAGCCGCCTCAGAAACACCTCCGCTCAAGCAGCGCTGTGTTTCTAATTGTGGAATTGTTGGTCGGACGACGGTGGGCTGCGGCGGGCACCCTTCTGGCGTCATATTTAAGCGAGCGTCAGCACTATATGCCTGGGCAGCAAACACATGTTTGTAATTATATTCGGCGCCTTTTTACGGCAACGGCGAGGAATGCCGCTCAGACAACTCAATAGAGAAGACGCCGTAGCATGGCGACAGTTACAAACGGGAACATTCCCGTGCCTAAACATGCTAAGTAAAATCTACCCCACGCAGTACAAGAGCGAGTGCCCGTGGAGTGGAGACAAACCAACCCTATACCATACCGCATGGGCTTGCCAGAAAATAGACGAGCTAGCTATAATAGAAAACCCGAGTGCGGAAAAGTGGAAGAGGATGCTATCCAGCGACATCCTGAAAGTCCAAGAAGGACTAGTACGGCGGGCACGCAGGGCAGCTACCCTCAACGGAGCCCTGGACTAGGGGAACCGACCCTGAAGAGAAGATGAAAGACTCCATCTGAAGCCGCAAAAACCACTGTAAAATTGAGCAAATAAACGTTTTCCACCAACACCAGACAATGAACGGGGGCTTAAGAGCGGCGCTCTTAAATTTGGAAGGTGGTCCAGCTCAAGGAACCGGGAATCAAAAGTTTTCTAAATTTTTGCCGGCTTATCGCATTTACGAACAAATGCTGCAAATATTGCTCGGAAATGTGATGTTGTTTGATTGGACGAGCAGCCTGAAGTGGCCCTGAAAGGAATTCTCTATGGGGCTGAGTTGCGCCCACAGCTCGGCGGCGCCGGTACCAATATTCTCGCTCTGCGGTCCTCCAAGAACACAGTCGCTGCCGCTCCCAGAGTAAAGTTGGGAAAGAAGTCTTGAGATAGCGCGTGGAAATCCTCTACTACCATCTCGAATAGTGTAGAAGCCGGTGCAAGCGGCTGGAATTATTGGAAATAATTCTGGACGTATCTTACCTGACAAACAAGGCTACAAAGCCGCGCGCCTGCGGTTTAACCATCATTTATAGTCACCACAACGTTTCGCGTCAGTATTCTCTAACCATGTCAGCTTTCCGGTGCGTTACTGTTCTTTCGTGCTGGAGCCGAATGGCTGTAAGGAATCATTTTCTTGCGTAACCAAAGCCATGTCCTTTGTTAATTGCTGGTTTGGTTTATGGTTTATGGGGTTTAACGTCCCAAAGCGACTAAGGCTATGAGAGACGCCGTAGTGGAGGGCTCCGGAAATTTCGACCACCTGGGGTTCTGTAACGTGCACTGACATCGCACAGCACACGGGCCTCTGGAATTTCTCCTCCAAAGAAATTCAACCGCCGCAGCCGGGTTCGAACCCGCGTCTTTCGGGCCAGCAGCCGAGCACCATAGCCACTGAGCCACCGCGGCGGCTTGTTAATTACTGTACGTTCCTGCTGGCTCTTCTTTAGCTAACTGTATATATTTAGACGTATGTGGAAGATACGACAAAGTTTCCCATATCACCTCATTCTATACTCTATGTCATGCAAATCTAGACAGTAAACGCTAGCCTGTAGCTTGGCTGCCTTGCCAGTGCTCCTAAAGTCTGTGCACCTAACGGCAAGCAGCCCAGTGCATTCAGGCATGCCAAAGAGATCTGAACTGGGCCCCGCGTTTTTGTCATGCGGCAATAAAGATACCCCTTCTCTAGTTTATTCTGGTCTTCTATACTTGGTATCACTAACAAAAAACAACACCCGTGCCTATCCATTTATCAGGTAAACCATGCCGCTAGCTGATGACGCTGCAATTACTGTGCATATTTTTTTTTACAACGTTTTCACCGCACACAATTTCAATCGCGCCCGGTTTGTGATGGGACACGTGGACAGTAAGGATAGCGATGACCTTCACAGTGCAATAATGCCACTATCATTGTTCAAAGAAACCTGCATTTATATAAATATGTGAAATAATTGACTAATGTTGCAAAGTAATGCATGTCTGCGAAACATCTACTAGCCTCGCACAGGAATTATTAGCAGTAATTTTAGCCTTGCTTAAATTATATCCTACCGTCTCCCAAGTTATGACGGACTCTCTGTCTATTTGCTCTACATTATCATCACCCACTGAGTCTCGGGTATTACGCCTCTTTAAGCTGCTGATCCCGCTCCATCTAACTTCGGTGCGGTTGCTTTGGGTACCGGGACACATGGGCATTCACTTAAATGAGGTTGCCGATTCCTAAGCAAGGGCCTCTCGCTGCGGCCCAATAATTGCTGTCCTACCAACCTGCGCATATACAGCTGCGGTGAGGTTTCGCAGTTACACATTATTTCAGGAATTTTCAGCCTAGGCGCTTACTTCACCTCCCGAATATCAGCACCTTCTGCACCCTTGGAGTAGCAAAGACTGGCGCTCGCGCAGACTGGAGGTCTCTTTCCCGCGTTTGCGATGCCGAGTTCCTCTGCTAAATTTCTACCTTCACAGATCTGGTCTGTTGGTTTCTCCACTGTGCCCATTTTGTGCCGAGCCTGAGACAGTGGATCACTACCTGCTGTTCTGCCTTCGCTTTTCTTCTTTGATGATGTGCCTATTAGAAATTCCGATTCACCAGCTGAGCCTGCCTGTGTCCACTGCGGTTCTTCTTTCCTTTGGCGCTTCTTCGCTTGGAAGAAGCAACAGGAGTGCGCGCTGCGCTGTTCAAAATTTTCTTCTAGAAAAGCAGCGACTCCCATGCTAATTTTAATTTAACTTTATTTTTTCCTCTATATATTTTTTATTTTTCTGATTTTCAAACATTTATTTTATTATCTTATTTTCCTGATTTTCAAACATTTATTTTATTATATCATTGTTTCTCTCTTTCAGTCAGTGCAGAATTGAACGATTACATGCGTTGCATTCGAATTTGCACATAAAGCCATCGTCCCGTCTTCGATCTCCCAGCTAACAGGTCCCCTGCCGTTGCGTCGTCCAATCTGCCAGCCTATACCCTATTACAACTCCTTTTCCTCTAAACCTGCTAATCTTTCCAACAGTTCACCGCCTGTGTCTTGGCCACTCCCCCGTAGTGGGTATGTGCCATTTTGTTTGAGGCCAACCAACCAACCAACCAACCATAGACCTCTCTTTGCTGCACGATTCTTTTGGAAGACTTCCTCGTAACAATATTTTTTAACTTCGGCAATAATTTCTGAGGTAATACACGGTAGAGCGGCTTCTCAACATCAAGAGAAGTAATATCAACTTGACTATTCCTATCGAATACGGCTGCTAAGTCGTGAACAGTTGCAATCACTTATGTTATAGTGGACTGACCGTCCCGGAACCCGTGCAGGCGATTATCAATAACTTGTCTCATCTCGGGAGAGTAAGTTATATGCTTACAGATTATGCATTCTAGGAATTTTACGGAGCTGCTTGAAAGGTAAATCGCACCGTAGGAAGAAGGTGCTGTCTGCTTTTCTGCTGTAGGATTTCTAGTGAGTTTTGCAAATCTCCAATCGCTCGGGAGCTCTCAGCGTATTGATTTCTTCAATAACAACGTCAGGTACTTCGCGCACCATTCACCATACCATAATATCATCAATGCCTGGCGTCTTTTTGGTTGCTAAGTTCAGCTGAACAGCTAGCGTAGTTTCCGCAGTTATAAGATGCCTGTGATTGGAGACACTGCGCCAAATAAAGAAAAAGTGGTGTGCAACTGTCACCAAGCGTGAATATAGAACTGAAGTGCCGGTTAAGTGCCTGTGCTATATCTAATTTACCAAGCACAGCCGCGACATATATGAAAAGACAAACACCGATTTCTTACGTGGGGCAAGATATCGCCACACCTCATTTGGAGATGAGACGAGAGACACACTATGAACATATTGTCTAGCTTTACTAACAGTGGTCTGTCAACCTCCGGCATAGTCCGGAAATTTTATCGGATGTGGTCGACGAAAAAAGTGCTTTGTGCTGCCCTCTTCCTTTCTTGAGTTTACGCTCGGAGCCTGCAACTTCTTTCGTTATCTCTAGGGTTTGCTACTGTGTAATATTTTCCGTTGCATTGGCACAAAATCAGTTATACACTAGTGAACTAAGCTTTTGAAGAAGTCCCATATGCGCTCTACAGAGGTACCGTGTGATTCACGGAAACATAAAAAATTAAAAAAACGAACCGTCTAGTGCATCTCAAAATGCCAGCATCACTTGGACGTGGGAACAGGGCAATTATTGTCTCTTCCTTCTGAAACAAGTGGGTATGGTGTAGTTCTCTAGTTAAACTTGGCATTTTATGGTCTGATATTCGTTCAAAAACACCCATATAAGGCTTTTGGAAGAGCAGGTTGTCGGTAACACGGAAAACACTAAAAGCAGACTGCGATTTATTCTGTACACAGGTGCTTCGAGGAGATGGTAAAGCAGTATCAGTACTACACAGCAATACTCAGTGGTATCAGGTCCAGAGTTACACTCGAAGTCCCCGCAAAGTATGAGAAGAGCAACAAATACATTCCTCATGTGCGCAAAAGAAAGTACACATACTGTGAGCGCACACGAGCTGGATGAAAAATTGGTCACTAGTTTGAATAAGGCCGTATTTGTCGCATACCTGCATAAAAAGCAGAACTCGATTTTTCGTGATGTCCAACGCCCAGCTGGCGTACCCACTGAAAGAATCCCGGATCACACCCCTCCTAATGTAGAGGGAAGATGATGGCGTGGAAGGGGGCCGTGCCCAGTTATTGGTGTCGATTCGGTGTGTCATTTCGGCTCGGCAGAATCCGTTGAAGTGAGCCGAGTTCATTCGGCACAGTGCTTGATCTGTTGCAGCGGCCGCGGCCGCCTTTGTCGTTCAAAGCAGTAATAACTGCGTAAAAGCTCAATTGGACTGATCGTAATGTGGTCCACTGGCCAGCTGGCGAGCTCCCTGCGGTTGAAGAGCCATTTTTCCGACACTGAGTTCATCGTGGGCTCTGTTCAGATTCCTGCCACTTACCAGGGTTTATTTGCTAGGATGAGACCCAAGTATTCCTTCCCGAGCAAACTTTCGCGACCATGTCATTGATCGAACAGCTACCTGTTGCAGTGGGCAGTTTTCTCACTGCCTGGTGAGCTGCCCCCTGCCAGCTTGCAAAGTTCGTGATTCATCACCGAGGGCAAACACAACTGCTATCGCAGCCATCTTGCGACTAGCTTCACGATGGTCCTGTCAATTATTTTATCGACAGGCCAAATGGCCCCGCCGCGGTGGCTTAGTGGTTTCGGTGCTCGGCTGCTAGCCTGAAAGACGCGGGTTGGATCTCGGCCACGGCGGCCGAATTTTGATGGAGGCAAAATTCTAGAAGCCCGTGTACTGTGCGATGTCAGTGCACGTTAAAGAACCCCAGGTGGTCGAAATTTCCGGAGCCCTCCACTACGGCGTCCCTCATAGCCTGTGTCGCTTTGGGACATTAAACCTCAATAAACCAATAAACCAGACAGGCAAAATGGCAGACTGTTGAGCGTATCATTTTTGGTACCTTGATGTCTTTCCTGCACCGGAGCGCCTTATTAAGCGTCGTGTTTTTATGTAATGAGCCATCTGCGCGTCAGCGCCTGTGTTTTTTCACCTACTCTCCTCTATGACGCCCTTGCAGAGTTGTTTAAAAAACAATGTTCGTTCACTGTAATGAACTGTGTGTGTGTGAAGAAGACCATGATCCAGAGCCCGAACGCTTGGACGGAACCTTTGTTGGGCGTTGCAAAGCGGCCAAGGTTCTGCTGAGCCACAACCCCTTCTTACGAGAGTCATCACGTAAGCGAAACTAGAGATGGCCGTAAAAATGGGCGCATGGTGTTATGAGAGCGCGTTACAATGGTATGGACAGGCGAGATCACGCCTATTTCATGAGCAAGCGACAAGGCGAAGTGGTAGATATTCTAATTAAAATCACTAGTATCAATGCAACCCGCAATTCCCTTCAGTTGTCTAAACCAGCGCTAATGTAATCAATTTGTGCCAGCAGGGAAACGGAACATTCGTGCACCCTGCGTACACTGGTAGCTCGACGGTAGCTCATGCCCACCCATTTTCACTCCTTAGGTCACACTGAGCAACGTAAACGTGCAATCGGATCGGAAACGAGCCTCTCGTTCTACTGCAGGATGTTTTGAGCTCCCACCCTTCCCTTCCGCGCGTCCTACGCGCCGAACAGCTAAGTATGAACACTGGGGAAACGGACATCGCAGTAACCGAAAAAGGCCTAGTTCATATATTAGCAGTATTTGTGACATCGCCGAAGACTGCTTGTCTTTGTGTCTGCGTTCCGGGAGTGCACGTAATATAACACTCCTCAAACGTTTCCCTTGAGCGTTTGTTCCTCATTTCCGCAGTGCTTGTCACCTTTCAAGCAAGGTCTGCGGCTGCAGGTGAAGCGGCGGATAGTTAGGTTGCTCGCTCTGAAAACATCAATAATTTGTTTCCATGAGAGCAGCTGAGCGATCCACTGTTTCATGCTGACACTTCGTTCAGTTTGGTAATAATGGCCTCTATGCCGCGCTGTACGGCCGCAATATAAAAGCAGACGTCAATGGTTTCTGGCGTTGGAAGGAAGTGATCAAAATTGATTCTTTTAATAATGGAGGAATACAATTTCCAAGTATTTATGTTGACAAAGAATAAGCGGTGTAGCGCCTCAAAATTGAGATAGGCGCTACCTACGTTTACTATCCTACAAGGAAGTTTAATTCGATGCCTGGTCAGCGCCAACCTTAGACTGTCTCGATGTTCAGTTCCCAAGAAAGCCTTAATAGACCATGCTACTTCTGGATGGAGTTCCAGCGTTTGCATGCCTTCTGATGTGCACACGTATCGGGGATCTCTTCATAGGCACTCCACGCAAACATCTGGAAGCATTCGGTAAAGAGCCTTCATTTCATCTACTAAGTACAGTAATCCACAGCGTGTTTGTAGCGTCGCCTCTACTCGATATAAGTTCCACCATTTCGCAGGTGTCGATCGTAGAGGCCAGCCACTGTTTCACCAATAGCAGGGACAGAGCTTAGGAGGCGAAGAGGAGGGGGGGAGGGATAATTCATCTCAAAAGTAAAACATTGTTCGAGGCAAGCTCCCGTACCAGGGGAAGCTTAAGCCTAAACTTAACCACATGTCTGCAGACTTCAGGCCTGCACCTGTATTCGCCAAGTGCCTAGCATTCCGATTTCAGGCGCTCTGCTTTACCCCGCCCCTCCCACCCCTTCCTCCCCTCGCTTTCTGGCGCGTACACCACTGTTTGCACATGCGCGAGCGCCTAGCAGCGGAGAGGCGGGAAGGTAATGTCTCTTCCATTCAAGCGCAGTGCAGCGATTAACCAACGGAAATCTTGTGCGGGGCGTTGGGCTGAGAGGGAGAACTTGGAGCCCTGACAGAGCCTCTTGTGGTTCTTGTTTCCTAACTTCCGCATGCATTGTCGTAGCTCATTAGGCGTGGCGACCGAAGTCTTTTCCAGGAGCCGTTTAGGAGAGTTCGAGAATTAAAGAAAGGCACATGGAGGAAGCATTTCGGAATCGTTACCGAGATATTAATATTGGAAGCATCCAAGAATTAAAAACAAACAATTTGCTTCCCTTGTGCGTCTCTTTCGCTGCGAAATTAACTGTGTTTGCCCGGCCGGTGTGGAAGAGAAGGTGCTCCTCAGTATTCGTGCTGCGTTGGCGCACGGCAGTGTTCTACAAGCACCGATGCGAGGGGCACTTTCTCCGCCGTAGACGACGTAGCCGTAGGCGTCCTGTGTCGTAACCGAGAACTCCCTCCTGAACGTGATGGCCAATGTCAGTCGGGTGGGTGTTCCCCAGGATATACTCTGTGTGTGCCATGCGAGCGGAGGCGCTGCAACTATCGCTTGCACTTTTACACCACAGAAGATGGCCAAAATAGGCTCTGTATATTCGACATTCTTTGATGCGTTGTATTATGACAGGTAGCCTGGAAGTACAGAACAAGAACAACATTCATCTTCGCTGTCCGGGAAGGACGACAGAGCGAACCTTTTCCAGCGCAACAAAGAATGAAATGAGAGCAGGATGGCGTGATTATACTTTGCTTCCTTGTCCGGCACGCACCCTCCAGTCTAACTTCTCATAGGAGAAATTTGGACGGAATTCCCATCATGTGTAAAGTTCCGCGAGATAACTTATATAGTCTCAATAGTATAAGTAGCGCATCAGCGGGTAGAGTTCTTTGAAGTGAGTGTTCTAAAATTTATACATATAATTTACGAGCCTACTCGCGCATGTAGGCGACGTAATCATTCGGACTTGACAGTAAAAACATCGCGTGAAATTAGTTAGCGCTATTAAGTTAGAGAAATATGAATATCTACCAGAAAGCCTGATGAAGCCCAAGATGTTGCCTTAATTCATAAAAAACGCGGCCAAAGTAATTGCGTGCTACAATCACCCTCCTTTCATTTTCAATTGGCTGAAATCACTCGCTCGAAAGCGAAAATAAAGAATATCTGTTCAGAGCACCCCGTTTTATTTGATACCCTTCTTGGCAGGCTTTTTTCCCGTTGTTTGCTGAGCCCGTCGTTCTGCCTTTGCTTCTTGTTCGAGGTTACTCGGTCATGCCTTTAGTACTGAAGATCAGAAGATGAAAAAAAAATTAAACAAAGTCTAAGGGCGGCGATCCCGTCATCACGCTTTCTTTCCTCCTCAAGCGCCAGCGGAGATAAAGAGCGCGGTGAGAGCGCAGACAACAGTCTCACACAAACACACGGAAAGCCTCGGAGGGTCCCCGCGATTACCAGTGGAGGAGACCATTAGGACAGATCAAACGCTGAAAATGTTTCCAGCCCCATCGACGCGGACGAACGCTTTGGAAGCGAATCGGCGCAATCTTCAGACGCGCTCGGTTAGGCCGTCGCGTGGGGCCATTGTTGCGGATCTCGGTTCGCCGCCCTTTTGCGGCTGGGTGGCTCCTGCCGCAGGGCATTGAGCAGTGGGGCGATCTTTTCACGCCGTTGCGCCTCTCAAAGAGAACGTAGAGACAAGATACGCCCGCTTACCGTGTAGCTGCTACACGGTAAGCGGGCGTAACTTGTCTTTACGTTCTCTACAACAAAGTATTGATGATGTGACTTTTCCCTAATGCCTGAAGTTTTATCTGCCTTGCAGTTCTGTTTCCTGAGTGCAGGTCATGAAAGAAAATGCATTATGCGTGTTCAACAAATGATTAAAGCAAACGTGTTCTTTCAGTAGACTACAACCGGAATATAACATCAAAAAAAAAAACACTGTCAGCATCAGTATAAAAATGCAAGCATAAATCTTTTGCGCAAATTAATTGTTTAAAAACACTGTTCTTAACTGTACGTTGATGTTAGGAAGAACGGCCACAATATGAACTGGTTTGGTTTGGTTTATTGGGGTTTAACGTCCCAAAGCAACTCAGGCTATGAGAGACGCCGTAGTGAAGGTCTCCGGAAATTTCGACCACCTGGGGTTCTTTAATGTGCACTGACATTGCACAGTACACGGGCCTCTAGAATTTCGCTTTCATCGAAATTCAGCTGCCGTGGCCGGGAGACAATATGAACTGAGATGACGCAGTCGGACGGCCGACTAAGTGTAATATCAGCATGGCGTTGGGCAACCTCGAAGTCCATGGCCACCATTTAAGGCTGTGAGCACAATGCTGGCCGTCTTATATTAATACGCTGGGACGTGAAAATCGCGCAGTGTGCTTTCTTTCTGGTTCAACCGTTACATTTCTAGAAAACAGAAGCACCTCACAAGCTTTCGAAGACGTTTTAATGCGTTAGCATTACAACCCGCCAAAAAGTGTGCAATGTTGGCAGCGTGTGGTTAAGCTTCCGAGGAGAGGAGCTAAAAGGGCAAAGAATGAGAGAGAGGGGAGTAGAGGCAAACTGTTGGGAGGCGATGGGTACAGAGAGGAAAACGGTGCTCGCTAACATAGTCGAGTGTGGAGAGAGTGGCGCCCCTCTCTGAAGACCCTCTGGGGTCTTCCTGTGGCATCCGAACGCATTTTGCAGCTTTTGATGGGAGGTGGGTGGGGGCCCCCGTTGCCTCCCATCCACCCCCTCTCCGCGGAACAATCAATCAATCAATCAATCAATCAATCAATCAATCAATCAATCAATCAATCAATCAATCAATCAATCAATCAATCAATCAATCAATCAATCAATCAATCATTTTTATTCAAGACAATAATGCACGCTAAGAGAATTATGCACGCTAAGAGAAACTCTCCACTATGCAGTCGTGGCAGGTTGAATTACATGTATAAAATTAAACTAAATTGACCTAACTTAAACTTTATGTATACTTAAATTTTATCATTAAGTAATTACGGTCCACTGTAGTGGACCGTAATATCGCAGTGTAGCAGTTCTCACTGTAAAAAGCATTTCGCAGGACTTCCGCGCCGATCGCACTGAGTCGCTATGCTCCAATGCATCTCACTGGAAGCCACCTTCAACGAGAGTCAACAGCATGGTCCAATTTTTTAAAGCAGAATTGTAATTGACCGAGAGGTGATACGCCAGAGCCACTCTCTCACTGTTCAGGGCTTGCTCTTTCCGGCGCCTTTTTGTGGCCCGGTAACAAGAGTACCGATAAGAAAGAGAGCATCATCGCGAGGCACGATCTTCGCTGTCTCTGCTAAGACAGAGAAAACGACCACACTGCCGGACGGTCGGGATCCCAGTGCGCTAAGATGCGGAACCGAGAGCTAAAGAAAGGCTTTCCCCTCCTGATCTCGTGAAGCAAGACGGTAGTGAGCCCTGATCCTTGGCCGATCCTCCGAAAAGAGCTCAATCTCCGAGATTCTTCTCCAGGCCCAAATTATCCTTCCCACGTTCCTCACCACTTTCGCCCGCACTGCACAGTCCAGTGCCGTGCTGTTGCTTTGGCTCCCGTCTTCACCTGTCTGCATTACCGGCTTTCTACACAACAAATGAATGGAAATTTGTGGTGCCATGCAGCGAATTCTTGAAGAAAATGGCGCGAACAGACGAGAAGGCGGAAACAGTAGGACGCGGTACTCGCTGAATCAGACCGCCCTTCTGCCCCGGTTCATCGCTTCTATTTTCACCGTTCATGTTCCGGCTGCAAGGAACGCTGGTTTTGTTTATCCACAACGTGATTCACTTCGTGAGCAGGCGATCAAAATTAAAGCAAAGAAACAGCAAACTCTTCCATCCTTTGTAAGAATTGTACTGCCAGCTGGGGTATTATTATCTTTCTGGAAGCACTTTGAATCGCAACTAGGGCTTCTATTTTCTTTCTCATTGATAAACACAAATAGATATTGAAGCCAGAAGAAAGCGCCACGTCATTGTGATTGGTCATTGTCATTGGTTGTCAATAGTCATTGGTCTGAACCCCTGTCGCAAGCTAGCCTTTAACTTGACTAAAACATGTGAGTTCTTTGCAAAGAGAAATGCTATGACATCAGTGGAAAGCTGCAGGAAGAAGTGTTGCTGAAAATTTTGGTGAATGTTTTCGGAATACTGCCGCCACATCGGGGTCAACCAGTGATGACGTCGACGTCGCTGGGAGTTCGTCTGTTCCAGCGATATCTGTTGCTCTAACGAGCGTAGTCGTTTGGGCTGGTGCGATTTTGCGCCTGCCTGCCTGCCTGCCTGCCTGCCTGCCTGCCTGCCTGCCTGCCTGCCTGCCTGCCTGCCTGCCTGCCTGCCTGCCTGCCTGCCTGCCTGCCTGCCTGCCTGCCTGCCTGCCTGCCTGCCTGCCTGCCTGCCTGCCTGCCTGCCTGCCTGCCTGCCTGCCTGCCTGCCTGCCTGCCTGCCTGCCTGCCTGCCTGCCTGCCTGCCTGCCTGCCTGCCTGCCTGCCTGCCTGCCTGCCTGCCTGCCTGCCTGCCTGCCTGCCTGCCTGCCTGCCTGCCTGCCTGCCTGCCTGCCTGCCTGCCTGCCTGCCTGCCTGCCTGCCTGCCTGCCTGCCTGCCTGCCTGCCTGCCTGCCTGCCTGCCTGCCTGCCTGCCTGCCTGCCTGCCTGCCTGCCTGCCTGCCTGCCTGCCTGCCTGCCTGCCTGCCTGCCTGCCTGCCTGCCTGCCTGCCTGCCTGCCTGCCTGCCTGCCTGCCTGCCTGCCTGCCTGCCTGCCTGCCTGCCTGCCTGCCTGCCTGCCTGCCTGCCTGCCTGCCTGCCTGCCTGCCTGCCTGCCTGCCTGCCTGCCTGCCTGCCTGCCTGCCTGCCTGCCTGCCTGCCTGCCTGCCTGCCTGCCTGCCTGCCTGCCTGCCTGCCTGCCTGCCTGCCTGCCTGCCTGCCTGCCTGCCTGCCTGCCTGCCTGCCTGCCTGCCTGCCTGCCTGCCTGCCTGCCTGCCTGCCTGCCTGCCTGCCTGCCTGCCTGCCTGCCTGCCTGCCTGCCTGCCTGCCTGCCTGCCTGCCTGCCTGCCTGCCTGCCTGCCTGCCTGCCTGCCTGCCTGCCTGCCTGCCTGCCTGCCTGCCTGCCTGCCTGCCTGCCTGCCTGCCTGCCTGCCTGCCTGCCTGCCTGCCTGCCTGCCTGCCTGCCTGCCTGCCTGCCTGCCTGCCTGCCTGCCTGCCTGCCTGCCTGCCTGCCTGCCTGCCTGCCTGCCTGCCTGCCTGCCTGCCTGTCTGCCTGCCTGTCTGTCTGTCTGTCTGTCTGTCTGTCTGTCTGTCTGTCTGTCTGTCTGTCTGTCTGTCTGGTCTGTCTGGTCTGTCTGGTCTGTCTGTCTGTCTGTCTGTCTGTCTGTCTGTCTGTCTGGTCTGTCTGTCTGGTCTGTCTGTCTGGTCTGTCTGTCTGGTCTGTCTGTCTGTCTGGTCTGTCTGTCTGGTCTGTCTGTCTGGTCTGTCTGTCTGGTCTGTCTGTCTGGTCTGTCTGTCTGGTCTGTCTGTCTGGTCTGTCTGGTCTGTCTGGTCTGTCTGTCTGTCTGGTCTGTCTGGTCTGTCTGTCTGGTCTGTCTGTCTGGTCTGTCTGTCTGGTCTGTCTGTCTGGTCTGTCTGGTCTGTCTGTCTGGTCTGTCTGGTCTGTCTGGTCTGTCTGGTCTGTCTGTATAATCTTATTATTCTAATCTATCTATCTATCTACTGTCGGCAGTGCCGCGGCACGGAGCGCTCGCTCTAGGCCCACCGGAATTAAAATCTCAGGCGGCACGGGGGTGTTTTTTCTGCTTTTTTTCGGCAATCAATTATGCTTAAGCGATAAAATATTCACTAATATTTTCCATTGATCAACACCACAAATGAAATAAAATATCCCCTGTGTGCCTTGGTTTCTGTGGCTGTTCGCTTCTGTCACATATATATATATATATATATATATATGAAAGAAGCCAACAGCCACAGAAACCAAGGGGCACAGGGGATTTTTTTTTAATTCATTTATTTATTTTGTGGTGTTGATCAATTTAGAATATTACTGAACATGTCATCGCTTAAAGCTAATTTGGAAAAGCAGAAGAAAAAACAACCACTGCCGCCGGTGGGATCCGAACCCACGACCTCCGAATTACGCGTCCGGTGCTCTACCTCTGAGCTACGGCGACGGCTGTCAAATCTTCTGCTTTCGGGGGTATTTATGTTTACAAGTAACCTAACCTTGAGAGTGTTCATCAGCGCCACCCACGTTCATAAGCGGCGGACGTAGAACGTCCTGAGTAACCGCAGGTAGTGACGTAGAACGTCATCGAACGGAGAGGGTGGAAGCTGCGTGAGAACCCTCTTATGCTTCCTACGGAGTCAAGGCTGCCAGAACCGAGGCCCTCGCTAAGCAATTAAGCAAACAAGGGAAGAGGAATGAGGGGCTCGTTATAAATATGAAAGAAGCCAACAGCCACAGAAACCAAGGGGCACAGGGGATTTTTTTTTAATTCATTTATTTATTTTGTGGTGTTGACCAATTTAGAATATTACTGAACATGTCATCGCTTAAAGCTAATTTGGAAAAGCAGAAGAAAAAACAACCACTGCCGCCGGTGGGATCCGAACCCACGACCTCCGAATTACGCGTCCGGTGCTCTACCTCTGAGCTACGGCGACGGCTGTCAAATCTTCTGCTTTCGGGGGTATTTATGTTTACAAGTAACCTAACCTTGAGAGTGTTCATCAGCGCCACCCACGTTCATAAGCGGCGGACGTAGAACGTCCTGAGTAACCGCAGGTAGTGACGTAGAACGTCATCGAACGGAGAGGGTGGAAGCTGCGTGAGAACCCTCTTATGCTTCCTACGGAGTCAAGGCTGCCAGAACCGAGGCCCTCGCTAAGCAATTAAGCAAACAAGGGAAGAGGAATGAGGGGCTCGTTATAAATATGAAAGAAGCCAACAGCCACAGAAACCAAGGGGCACAGGGGATTTTTTTTTTAATTCATTTATTTATTTTGTCGTGTTGATCAATTTAGAATATTACTGAACATGTCATCGCTTAAAGCTAATTTGGAAAAGCAGAAGAAAAAACAACCACTGCCGCCGGTGGGATCCGAACCCACGACCTCCGAATTACGCGTCCGGTGCTCTACCTCTGAGCTACGGCGACGGCTGTCAAATCTTCTGCTTTCGGGGGTATTTATGTTTACAAGTAACCTAACCTTGAGAGTGTTCATCAGCGCCACCCACGTTCATAAGCGGCGGACGTAGAACGTCCTGAGTAACCGCAGGTAGTGACGTAGAACGTCATCGAACGGAGAGGGTGGAAGCTGCGTGAGAACCCTCTTATGCTTCCTACGGAGTCAAGGCTGCCAGAACCGAGGCCCTCGCTAAGCAATTAAGCAAACAAGGGAAGAGGAATGAGGGGCTCGTTATAAATATGAAAGAAGCCAACAGCCACAGAAACCAAGGGTTCGGATCCCACCGGCGGCAGTGGTTGTTTTTTCTTCTGCTTTTCCAAATTAGCTTTAAGCGATGACATGTTCAGTAATATTCTAAATTGATCAACACCACAAAATAAATAAATGAATTTAAAAAAAATCCCCTGTGCCCCTTGGTGTCTGTGGCCTGCCTGCCTGCCTGCCTGCCTGCCTGCCTGCCTGCCTGCCTGCCTGCCTGCCTGCCTGCCTGCCTGCCTGCCTGCCTGCCTGCCTGCCTGCCTGCCTGCCTGCCTGCCTGCCTGCCTGCCTGCCTGCCTGCCTGCCTGCCTGCCTGCCTGCCTGCCTGCCTGCCTGCCTGCCTGCCTGCCTGCCTGCCTGCCTGCCTGCCTGCCTGCCTGCCTGCCTGCCTGCCTGCCTGCCTGCCTGCCTGCCTGCCTGCCTGCCTGCCTGTCTGTCTGTCTGTCTGTCTGTCTGTCTGTCTGTCTGTCTGTCTGTCTGTCTGTCTGTCTGTCTGTCTGTCTGTCTGTCTGTCTGTCTGTCTGTCTGTCTGTCTGTCTGTCTGTCTGTCTGTCTGTCTGTCTGTCTGTCTGTCTGTCTGTCTGTCTGTCTGTCTGTCTGTCTGTCTGTCTGTCTGTCTGTCTGTCTGTCTGTCTGTCTGTCTGTCTGTCTGTCTGTCTGTCTGTCTGTCTGTCTGTCTGTCTGTCTGTCTGTCTGTCTGTCTGTCTGTCTGTCTGTCTGTCTGTCTGTCTGTCTGTCTGTCTGTCTGTCTGTCTGTCTGTCTGTCTGTCTGTCTGTCTGTCTGTCTGTCTGTCTGTCTGTCTGTCTGTCTGTCTGTCTGTCTGTCTGTCTGTCTGTCTGTCTGTCTGTCTGTCTGTCTGTCTGTCTGTCTGTCTGTCTGTCTGTCTGTCTGTCTGTCTGTCTGTCTGTCTGTCTGTCTGTCTGTCTGTCTGTCTGTCTGTCTGTCTGTCTGTCTGTCTGTCTGTCTGTCTGTCTGTCTGTCTGTCTGTCTGTCTGTCTGTCTGTCTGTCTGTCTGTCTGTCTGTCTGTCTGTCTGTCTGTCTGTCTGTCTGTCTGTCTGTCTGTCTGTCTGTCTGTCTGTCTGTCTGTCTGTCTGTCTGTCTGTCTGTCTGTCTGTCTGTCTGTCTGTCTGTCTGTCTGTCTGTCTGTCTGTCTGTCTGTCTGTCTGTCTGTCTGTCTGTCTGTCTGTCTGTCTGTCTGTCTGTCTGTCTGTCTGTCTGTCTGTCTGTCTGTCTGTCTGTCTGTCTGTCTGTCTGTCTGTCTGTCTGTCTGTCTGTCTGTCTGTCTGTCTGTCTGTCTGTCTGTCTGTCTGTCTGGTCTGTCTGGTCTGTCTGTCTGGTTTGTCTGGTCTGTCTGGTCTGTCTGTCTGGTCTGTCTGGTCTGTCTGTCTAATCTTATTATTCTAATCTATCTATCTATCTACTGTCGGCAGTGCCGCGGCACGGAGCGCTCGCTCTAGGCCCACCGGAATTAAAATCTCAGGCGGCACGGGGGTGTTTTTTCTGCTTTTTTTCTGCAATCAATTATGCTTAAGCGATAAAATATTCACTAATATTTTCCATTGATCAACACCACAAATGAAATAAAATATCCCCTGTGTGCCTTGGTTTCTGTGGCTGTTCGCTTCTGTCATATATATATATATATATATATATATATATATATATATATGAAAGAAGCCAACAGCCACAGAAACCAAGGGGCACAGGGGATTTTTTTTTTAATTCATTTATTTATTTTGTGGTGTTGATCAATTTAGAATATTACTGAACATGTCATCGCTTAAAGCTAATTTGGAAAAGCAGAAGAAAAAACAACCACTGCCGCCGGTGGGATCCGAACCCACGACCTCCGAATTACGCGTCCGGTGCTCTACCTCTGAGCTACGGCGACGGCTGTCAAATCTTCTGCTTTCGGGGGTATTTATGTTTACAAGTAACCTAACCTTGAGAGTGTTCATCAGCGCCACCCACGTTCATAAGCGGCGGACGTAGAACGTCCTGAGTAACCGCAGGTAGTGACGTAGAACGTCATCGAACGGAGAGGGTGGAAGCTGCGTGAGAACCCTCTTATGCTTCCTACGGAGTCAAGGCTGCCAGAACCGAGGCCCTCGCTAAGCAATTAAGCAAACAAGGGAAGAGGAATGAGGGGCTCGTTATAAATATGAAAGAAGCCAACAGCCACAGAAACCAAGGGGCACAGGGGATTTTTTTTTAATTCATTTAATTATTTTGTGGTGTTGATCAATTTAGAATATTACTGAACATGTCATCGCTTAAAGCTAATTTGGAAAAGCAGAAGAAAAAACAACCACTGCCGCCGGTGGGATCCGAACCCACGACCTCCGAATTACGCGTCCGGTGCTCTACCTCTGAGCTACGGCGACGGCTGTCAAATCTTCTGCTTTCGGGGGTATTTATGTTTACAAGTAACCTAACCTTGAGAGTGTTCATCAGCGCCACCCACGTTCATAAGCGGCGGACGTACAACGTCCTGAGTAACCGCAGGTAGTGACGTAGAACGTCATCGAACGGAGAGGGTGGAAGCTGCGTGAGAACCCTCTTATGCTTCCTACGGAGTCAAGGCTGCCAGAACCGAGGCCCTCGCTAAGCAATTAAGCAAACAAGGGAAGAGGAATGAGGGGCTCGTTATAAATATGAAAGAAGCCAACAGCCACAGAAACCAAGGGGCACAGGGGATTTTTTTTTAATTCATTTATTTATTTTGTGGTGTTGATCAATTTAGAATATTACTGAAGATGTCATCGCTTAAAGCTAATTTGGAAAAGCAGAAGAAAAAACAACCACTGCCGCCGGTGGGATCCGAACCCACGACCTCCGAATTACGCGTCCGGTGCTCTACCTCTGAGCTACGGCGACGGCTGTCAAATCTTCTGCTTTCGGGGGTATTTATGTTTACAAGTAACCTAACCTTGAGAGTGTTCATCAGCGCCACCCACGTTCATAAGCGGCGGACGTAGAACGTCCTGAGTAACCGCAGGTAGTGACGTAGAACGTCATCGAACGGCGAGGGTGGAAGCTGTGTGAGAACCCTCTTATGCTTCCTATGGCGTCAAGGCTGCCAGAACCGAGGCCCTCGCTAAGCAATTAAGCAATCAGGGGAAGGGGAATGAGGGTGTCGTTATAAGTATTATATATATATATATATATATATATATATATATATATATATGTCACTCAGCAGTTTACAATGGACACCGTGTCTACGGACGAAACATCCCAGAGGAAAGGACGCCACATCCTGGGCTGTCGCCGCAGGGAGCGCGACGGTTTCAGCGTACCTCGTGAGGTGATCAACAACAATAAATGTTTCGATATATATATATATATATATATATATATATATATATATATATATCGAAACATTTATTGTTGTTGATCACCTCATGAGGTACGCTGAAACCGTCGCGCTCCCTGCGGCGACAGCCCAGGATGTGGCGTCCTTTCCTCTGGGATGTTTCGTCCGTAGACACGGTGTCCATTGTAAACTGCTGAGTGACAGAGCCCGCCTCTTCCTATATGACGTCATCAAAGCTCTGCTCCACGAGTGCAACCTCATCCATCGGACTTGCACTGCTTACCACCGTCAGAAAAACGGCCTCACTGAACGCTTTAACCACACTCTGGGTGACATGCTCCTTATGTACGTCGGTTCAAACCACACGAACAGGGACCTGATTCTTCCGTACATTACTTTCGGGTACAATGCCGCTACGCCGTCTACAGCAGGGTTTTATCCTTTCTTCGTTATGGATGACATCCCTCCGCTGCCATCGATACTGTTCTCCCTTACCACCCTGATATATCTGAGTGCACCACTCTTTCTCAAGCCGCCAGGCACGCCGAAGATCGCCGACAGATTTCCCAGTCGCTCACGTCAGCTGCGCAGTCCCTCCAAAGAATCCGCCACGATGAAGATCAACCTTCCCAGTATTCCCCGCCCGGCTCTCTTGTCTGGCTGTGGATACCTGCCTGCACTCTCCTGGAAACTTGTCGCTAAATATCAAAGCCCCTATCGCATTTCGAAACAAACATCTCTGGTAAACTATATTCTTGAGCCCCTTACGTAGTCTCCCCATCTCCGACGCCGCGGCTGCTAGACTGTCCATATCCAGCGCCTCAAGACATACTACGAACCCGCTGTCTTGTCCGCCCCAGAGAGCGCCAAGGTGTCTCCCCTTCTGCCCGGAGGCCATTGTAAACAAGAAGACGAGCATACGCGCGAGCAGCATGGCCGTCGCCTAGTGCATGCTCTTGGCTGGACTGGCTGATTTCGGACTGCTGCTAGCCCTGCTCCCGTTCTCAAGCTTTTCCAAATACACCCCACCTTACGGATGGAATAAAATCTATTAGTAGACTGATTAGGAGCGTTACTAGCGGTAATAACAAAGAGATTATGAAACAGTGACCAGTGGATTACGGTTATCATGCCATTGCCGCCAGCAGTAACAGAGAAAGAA
The DNA here is from genome assembly GCF_055824585.1 of Amblyomma mixtum. NCBI lineage: Eukaryota > Metazoa > Arthropoda > Arachnida > Ixodida > Ixodidae > Amblyomma > Amblyomma mixtum. Next base: position 47,034,776 of record NC_143013.1, read on the forward strand.
CTACGACATACGCAAAATTTCAGTACTGTCACACCATAGCGGAAACTTACTGCAGCGGCTATCGAAGTAACTGACGCAAACACGTACAGAATTTGCAACTGTGAATTATGACCTGTCGAATTGCATTCGTAAGGTGGCTTAAACGCCCCCATATTCCTTTCTGCCGCTCGTTTTTCTTGCGCTCGCTAAAACAAAGAGGACGCCATTGGCCATTTATGATGTCACCCGAGGAGGCATTTAAGAGAATGAACCATTATTACTTTGCTGCCGCATACGAAACGCCGGCAAACAGCCTGAAAACATGATGCTCAGACAGCATGTGTCTGATCGATAAATGCCAGCAGCGAAAGACGCTGGGACATCCAGAGAGGCGGTCGGTGCTAGAGACCCTGGTGTGTTTCTCCGTGTGCGCCCTTTTACTACGTAAGCCTTCTCTTCGGGCGCCGACCCAACTGTGTTCGATGGAAAACAGCCAATGGCAACTTATCCCGCGCACGAACGCTCGAACAAACACGCACAACAATAAAGGACGATAAGGGGCACACAGGAAACACTGTTACAGCGACAAGAACAAAAGCTAAAGATGGCAAAGGAAATAGAAGCGATAAAAAGCGAGAGCGGTTCCCCGAAGCACCGGCTCCCTTTCGATTTCGCGATGCCTGCGCGACCAATAAAACTTTCCCGTCCTTCTTGATCCTGTCAGCGGACGTACTAGTCACTTCCAGCCAATTCTATAGGGGAAGCTCAAACACCCTGTGCCGCAATAGGCCAATACAAGTGCGCACGCTATAAGCGAGAACGATTCTTGAATTCACTTCAACCTTAACACTTAGCAATGGGCAGGTCTAGATACACTCCGAATACATTCTAAGCGCCAATACGCAAACGGTCGGCGTACGTGTGGCTCTATTGTGCAAAGAACCGGAGGCTAACGATTCTCCCGATGAAAGTTTTTCTGGTCTCCCGACAAGAATTTCTCGCCTAGGGTCTGCTCAAAAATCACTCGTCAAAGAGAAACGGTATGGAAACTTTAAAAGGATCGATATTAGAGGCGACTGAAACTACGTACACATTCAAAATATTGGCAGGCACCAACAGAAAAAAGGTTCTTAAAACGCAGTTTGTGCCAAAAGAAATTACAGAAAAAAGAATGAGACTGTTGCGAGCTATTTCGGTAAGACCTTGGCAAGGAAGTTCGATGAGAGATTTGAAGATTTAATTGCAGGCAAAATCGAGGGAATGACAAGCGCTTTTCTCAGTTCTTCTATGCATGTATAATATCTTATGTATGTATCATATCGCATCATTGCCTTCTGGAAACCGCGAAGACGAAAAAGTTGGAAGTGTATGATGTCAGTTTTTGAGAAATGGGTAAAAGCGTTACAGACTATCGGCAAATGTGACGCCTTTACCCATTTCCCAAAAACGACAGCGTCAAGTTCCGCTCACTGAACTTGACGAAAACAAGCGGACAGAAAACCGGGGAGATGCGAGAGACGCAGGACAAAGAAACGCTTTTGATAACCCCTCGAGCTCGTTCCTCGAGAAGAGCTCTGCAGGCTACGCAAGCAGTTTTGTAAACGTCAATTTTTATTGTTATCAGCACAGTGACAATATTAGTTGTTGCCTTCACCCCTGGCGAAATACCGGGCTGCATTATTCTGTCGCATTTTTCACGCCACATCGTAGAGCGATTACTCTGGTTAAGCGGCGGTCCCGTGTTCAAACATCGGGCCGGAACGAACTTTTCTTTAGCTTCGAAGTTTCTGTTGAAGCTGTATGGCTTTCCTTTGTAGCTGTATGGCCGTTGTTTGGTGGATGCCAATGACGGCCTTGTTAGGGCCTTATTAATTCCAATTACAGCCTTATTACGATCCTACGCCACCGATGGAGATGCTCCTAAGCATTTGACCATGCTCTCACAATTCAAGTTTCCTAAATGTATTTCCTAAAACTGTATTTGAAACGAAAAGGCCTGGGGTGCGGCCTGATCTCGCTGAATAGAACCGACAACGCACTTCCTCACCAGAGCAGGATTTGGCCACCCTGGAGTAGTACTTGGCCGCAACCTTCTATGAACAACCCAGTTAACCCTCGGCCCTCAGTCCCCAGTGGCTGCTGAGCAGCTGACCGGGGCGGCGGTCAGACCTGTGACGCAGCAGAGGGGGCTAAGAATCATTGGCTCCGGACAGGCCGCCATTGGAAACCGAACATAGCAACGTTTAACGCAAGAACCTTATCCAGTGAGGTTAATTTAGCAGTGCGGTTGGAGGAGTTAGCGGGTATTAATTGTGATGTCATAGGGCTTAATGAGGTTAGGAGGACAGATTAGGCGTATACCGTCCTAAAGGGCGGGCACGTGCTGTGCTATCGTGGACTAGCAGACAGACGAGAAATAGCCGTGGGATTCCTCATCAATCAGGATATAGCTGGCAACACAGTGGAGTTTTATGATATTCACGAGAGGGTGGCAGCTATCGTAATTAGGCTTAAAAAGAGGTATAAGCTGAAAGTGGTGCAGGCCTACGCGCCTACATCAAGCCATGACGACCAGATCGTTGAAACCTTCTATGAAGACGTGGAATCGGCGATGACCAAAGTAAAACTTTGTAGAGCAGAACGTTGGGCCAGTCGGTGCAGCAACATATTCAAGAAAACTGCGCAGAATAACACAAGACGGAGTGAGAAACACGTACACACACACGAGCGCTCGTATGTGTACGTGTTTCTCCCTCCGTCTTGTGTTATTCTGTGCAGAGTTTTCTTGAATATCACCAAAGTAAAACCACAGTACCCTGTACTGATCGGCGACTTCAATGCGAAGGCACGCAAGAAGCAAGCTGGAGACCAGGCGGTAGGTGACTATGGCATAGGTTATACGAATAGCAGGGGAGAGTTATTAGTAGAGTTCGCAGATAGAAATAAATTACGGCTCATGAATACCTTCTTCAGCGAACGAGCCAACAGGAAGTGGACGTGGAAGAGCCCCAATGATGAGAGTAAAAATGAAATAGACTTCATACTTTGCGCTCACCCTGGCATCGTAGAGGATGTGGACGTCCTCGGAAAAGTCCGCTGTAGCGACCACAGAATGGTAAGGTCTCGTATTAGCTTAGATTTGAAAAGGGAACGGAGGAAATTAGTGAAGCAAAAGTCTATTAGCGAGTTAGCATTAAGAGGGAAAGTAGAGGGATTCAGGGTTTTGCTGCAGAACAGATTGTCCGCTTTAACTGAAGATGACGACCGTAATGTTGAAACAATGAACTATCGCCTCACAGATATCATTACGGAGTGCTCCGTAGAAGTAGGCGGTAGGATGGTTCGACAGGATACCGGGAAGCTATCTTAGGAGACTAAAGATCTGATTAAGAAACTGCAAAACATTAAGACGTCTTACTCCACAGACAGAATAGAACTCGTAGAGCTGTCGAAGTTAATAAATAAGCGCAAGGTAGCCGACATCAGGAAGTTTAACATGGAGAAAATCGAGCATGCTCTAAAGAGTGGAGGTAGCCTAAAAGTAGTGAAGAGAAAACTAGGCATAGGTAAAAACCAGATGTATGCGATAAGAGACAAAAAGGGTAATGTCATTAGCAATATGGATAAGATAGTTAAGGTAGCCGAAGAGTTTTACACAAATCTTTACAGTAGCGATTACAATCAGAATGTTACCGAGAGAGGCAGTAGAGCTCAGCAATGGGACATCCCGCCAGTAACAAAGGAGGAAGTAAAGAAAGCCTTAGGAGCAATGCAAAAGCGGTAACCAGTTGGTGAGGATCAGATAACAGCATATTTGTTGAAGGATGGAGGAGAGATTGTGCCCGAAAAACTAGCCACCCTGTATACGCAGTGCCTTGTGGCCTCGAGCGTACCTAGAGCTTGGAAAAATGCTAACATAATCTTAATTCAGAAGAAAGGAGACATGAAGGACATGAAGCATTACAGACCGACGATCAGCTTATTGTCTGTTGCCTACAAGGTATTTACTACGGTAATCGCTAATAGGGTCAGGACAATCTTAGACTTCAATCAGCCAAATGATCAGGCAGGCTTTCGTAAAGAATACTCGACAATAGACCATATTCACGCTAACAATCAGGTGATGGAGAAATGCGCGGAATATAACCTGCCCCTATATATAGCATTCATTTATTACGAGAAAGCATTCGACACAATAGAAACCTCAGCAGCCATGCAGGCATTGCGGAATCAGGGTGTAGAAGAGTGTTACGTGAAAATATTGGAAGATATTTATAGCGACTGCACAGCTACCATAGTTCTCCATAAAGTCAGCAATAAAATTCCAATAAAGAAAGGTGTCCGGCAGGGGGATACGATCTCGCCTATGCTATTCACTGCCTGTTTACAGGACGTATTCCGGGGCCTGAAATGGGAACAGTTGGGGATAAGAGTTCATGAAAAATACCTTAGTAACCTTCGATTCGCAGATGACATTGCCTTGCTAAGTCATGGTCAATGAATTAGACAGGTAGAGCAGAACGGTGGGGCTAAAAATTAACATGCAGAAAACCAAAGTAGCATTAAACAGTCTAGCAAGAGAACAGCAGTTCGCAATTGATGGCGCGGTGCTGGAAGTATACTGTTAGCAAAAAAAAAAACACCCAAAAGGGAGTAAATGGCTCGTCCTCTAACGCACACCCAAAAGGTTTTTTTACTCCATATTGCCACACTCTACCAGCGCCCCCGTGCGGTCTGTCTTCGACCTTTGTCGCGCGCCGGACTTCGTCCTCTTCTGCTCGGTGCTAGGGTCGGCCGGCTGCGCTCCGCCCAGTGTGCTCGCCAGGGACAGAACGTTCTACCGGCGCCCGTGACATTTTGGTGCAGCTGCGGGGTACGATCCATGTACGAAGAGGTCCCAGGAACCTCCAGCGCTCAGCCACACCCCCTGGACACGACACCTGTCCACAAGTCAAGCCGCCGCTTGAAAGGCTTAGCTCCCGAGTACAAACCCCTCACCGCGCCATCCCGCACGATGACCTCTACGGTGGCCAGCCAGACCTTCCAGCCATCTGTGAGTTCGCCACCGCTACTTCTTCATACGCCTCGCACGCCTGCGTCGTTTCATGGTGACAAGTTTGAGGATGTGGAGGACTGGTTGGACGGGTATGACAGGGTTGCTGAATTTAATCTGTGGGACGAAGACCGCAAGCTTCGGAAAGTTTACTTTGCCCTCCAGGACGCCGCCAAGACGTGGTTCGAAAACCACGAGTCCGCCATCCTCACCTGGCAAGACTTCCGGCGGCAGTTGCTGCCTACCTTCAGCAGCAACGAACGGAGGGAGCGTGCTGAATTGGCCTTGCAATCGAGGGCGCAGCAGCCAAACGAGAGCGTGGCGATGTTCGTGGAGGACATGACCCGGCTCTTCAACCGCGCTGATCCTTCGATGTCTGAAGCCAAGAAGGTGCTCCATTTGATGCGGGGAGTGAAGGAGCAATTGTTCGTTGGGCTCGTGCGCGATCCTCCGGCTACAGTCGCCGATTTTGCGAAGGAAGCGGCAGGCATGGAGCGCGCCCTGCAACAGCGGTTTGCGCACTACGGCCGTCCATCAAACATCACTGCTGTGGAGTGCCACATTCCGAAGCCCGGGGATGAGAACACCTCCCTCCGAGAGCTCATCAGGAGCATCGTGCGCGAAGAGCTGCAGAAGCTTCGCTCTGTGGAGCAGCCTCCTAGTGTGACCGCCATCTCGGATGCTGTCCGTGACGAGATACGCCGCACGGTGCAGCCCATTCCGCCTCCCCAACCGCCAGCGCCCTATGTGATGACATACAGCGAGGCATTGCGAAGTACTGCGCCACCACCGCCGGCGTTCTACTCTCCTGCCCCTACCGTGCCGTCCCGCCGATTCCCGTATACGGCAGCGCTGCCAGACGACCGCCCACCCGTCACGAAGGCAAACATGTGGCGCACGCCGAACAACAGGCCCTTGTGCTTCCACTGCGGCGAAGCAGGCCACATCCGTCGTCACTGCCCGTACCGCCGGATTGGCCTGCGCGGCTTTTCGCCAGACGCACCCCTGCCACGCTATGGTGAACGACCTCGCGAGATCGATCAGTACCTAGCGGCCAACGTCCCACCTGCACCCACTGCCCAACGTCAGTCCAGGTCACCGTCACCTCGACGGTTGTCTTCACCAGCCAACCAGTCCTACGTCCGGCATTCCTCCAGCCCGCGCCGGGAAAACTGAGTACGGCGACCCCCGGAGGTAGGGCCGCCGTCACTGGACATAATGACGAACATCCTCCGCTCACCGACGTTAGCATGCGACCCGACCTCCGACCTCACGCCGCTACGACCTTTCGACGCCCAGAGACGCCTTCGCTTGACGCTTCAATTGGACAATGTGAACGACCCTTACGTCCGACGACTTTTCGACGAATAGAGACGTCTCCGCTTGACGCACCAACTCGACCGCGAGAACGATCCCCAAGTCCGACCACCCCCACACAGCGTTTTTCCGAAGGTGACCAAGCTTCGACTGAAATCCCGATCATCGTTGATGGCCGCCGCGTGACTGCTCTCGTAGATACCGGCGCCGACTTCTCCGTCATGAGTCGTGGTCTGGCGACTGTCCTGAGGAAAGTCCTGACACCTTGGCCTGGAACGCACATCCGGACAGCTGGAGGCCATCTGGTGACACCGCTAGGTGTCTGCACCGCTAGAATGGAGATTCGCGGTGTAACCTTCATTGCCTGCTTCGCTGTGTTGGCTCATTGCTCGAAGGACCTCATCCTCGGGTTTGATTTTCTTCGAGAACACGGTGCGATAATCAACCTCCGCGAACTTGTCGTGACGTTCTCACCTCAGTGTGCCACAGCCGGCAGAAGCGAGCCCGACAGGCCTGTTTTTCGCGTGTGTGATGACAATGTCACGCTACCACCACGCTCCAGTTTGTTTATTACGGTGGAATGCTCCAACCAACGCACGCCTCACGGGATTGCGGAAGGTAACCTGTCGTTACTGTTGAGTCAACAAGTCTGCGTTGCGCGTGGTGTTGCTTCCCTCCGCGGAATGCGAACGCAGGTTTTTGTTACCAACTTTAGCGCCGAATACCGCCACTTGCCGCAAGCAACAGCCATAGCCTATTTCGATGAAATTAGTGACTCAGTCTCCCACTGCGCCTTGACCCTCAACGATACCCATGAATCGACGTCTGACGCCCCCGTTCTGACTGACGTGAACCCCGACCTAACCGCCGATCAGAAACACCGCCTCCACATGATCCTCGACTCTTTTCGTGACTGCTTTGCGACCACTTCTAAAGTTCGGCAAACATCGGTCGCTAAACACCGCATTGTAGTTGATGAAGGCGAGAGGCCTATACAACACCACCCCTATCGAGTGTCTGCGAAAGAAAGGGAGGTGATTCGGAGGCAGGTTGAGGAAATGCTCCGCGACGAGGTTATCCAGCCGTCAACAAGCCCGTGGGCTTCGCCCGTTGTGCTGGTCGCCAAGAAGGATGGCACTCTCCGATTCTGTGTCGACTATCGTCGCCTCAACAAGATTACTAAAAAGGACGTTTATCCGTTGCCCCGAATTGATGACTCATTCGATCGCCTGCGTCATGCCCGCTACTTTTCCTCTCTTGATCTACGCAGTGGGTACTGGCAGATCGAAGTCGATGAACGTGACCGTGAAAAGACCGCGTTCATAACCCCCGACGGTTTGTACGAGTTCAAGGTGCTCCCCTTTGGCCTTTGTACCGCTCCTGCCACATTTCAAAGAATGATGGACACTGTCCTGGTTGGCCTCAAATGGCAGTCGTGTCTCGTCTATCTTGATGATGTGGTTATTTTCGCTGCGACCTACGAAGAACATCTCAAACGCTTGAGTGCAGTATTGACGGCAATCCGATCAGCCGGTCTGTCTCTAAAACCCGAAAAATGCCACTTCGCGTACCAACGGCTGAAGTTTTTGGGCCATGTTGTGACACCTGAGGGCGTCAGCCCCGACCCTGACAAGACGGCCGCTGTAGCTGCGTTTCCGACTCCCACTGATAAGCGAGCTGTGCGCCGGTTTCTTGGCCTCTGCGCATATTACAGACGCTTCGTGCAAGACTTCTCCAGGCTGGCTGAGCCTCTCACACGGCTGACAAAAGACGATCAGCCTTTCGTCTGGGCACAGGAACAGCAGGACGCCTTCGAAAAGCCCCGCGAACGCCTACAAACAACGCCCATTCTTGCTCATTTTGACGAGGAGGCAGACACGGAACTTCACACCGATGCCAGCAACATTGGCCTCGGTGCAGTCCTCGTCCAGTGGCAAGATGGTGTTGAACGCGTGATTGCGTACGGCAGCCGCACGCTGTCACGGTCCGAGGCAAATTACTCAACCACTGAGAAGGAGTGCCTAGCTGTTGTGTGGGCGATAACGAAGTTCCGGCCCTACTTGTATGGTCGCCCGTTTCGGGTCGTGAGTGACCACCACTCACTGTGTTGGCTCGCGAATCTTAAAGACCCCTCGGGCCGGCTAGCTCGTTGGAGCCTTCGCTTGCAAGAATTTGACGTTACAGTTGTCTACAAGTCGGGCAACAAACACAGCGATGCAGACTGCTTGTCCCGTGCTCCTATTCCGTCCAGCTCTGATGACCTCGAAGATGACCCTCTATTTATTGGTGCTCTGACCACGTCCGCCCTCGCTCAACAACAGAGAGACGACACGGAATTGCGCCCACTCATCGATTATCTCGAGGGAACCGCCTCGTTACCACCTTGTCTATTCGCGCGTGGCTTGTCGTCGTTTTGCTTGCGAGATGGCGTCCTCTACAAACGAAATTACGGCCCGACGGACTCTGGTTACCTGCTCGTGGTTCCAACGGCGCTCCGCACTGACGTTTTGCAGGCGTGCCACGACGAGCTTCCTTCCGGCCACCTCGGATTTTCTCGAACGATGGCACGAGTTCGTCACCGTTATTACTGGCCCAGGCTTTCTGCGGCTGTCAAGCGTTATGTGCGCACTTGCCGCGAGTGTCAACGTCGGAAGAAACCACCTTTCAAGCCGGCTGGCTTGCTCCAACCCATTGCTCCGCCGAGAATTCCATTCCCCCAAGTCGGCATGGACTTACTGGGCCCATTTCCCACGTCATCATTGGGTAACCGATATATTGTGGTTGCCACCGACTACCTCACCCGGTATTGTGAGACGAAAGCCCTTCCCCGCGGTACTGCTGCTGAAATTGCTGACTTTTTCATCATCAGCATAGTCCTCCGCCATGGCGCCCCTTCTGTTGTTTTAACTGACCGAGGCACAGCGTTCACGTCCACGCTTACTCAGGAAGTTATGCGGCTCAGTGGCACAAGTCATCGTAAGACCACAGCTTACCATCCTCAAACCAACGGCCTAACCGAGCGCCTCAATAAGACTATCGCTGATATGATTTCTATGTACGTCGACGATGACCACAAGAACTGGGACGCAATACTTCCGTACGTCACGTTTGCCTACAACACTGCCCTTCAAGAGACGACGGGGTTCACGCCATTTCGTTTGGTACACGGTCGTGAAGTCGTGACTATGTTGGACACGATGTTGTTGCCCGATATTGCGCACCCATCCGTTGCCGACGCTGATGCATTCGTTCGCCATGCAGAAGCTGCCCGCCGGCTGGCTCGGCAACGAACCCGCGTGCGGCAGGAAGTCGATGCTCACCGCTATAACCTTCGCCATCGCGAAGTCATTTTCCAGCCTGGAGATCAAGTGTGGGTTTGGAGCCCCATCCGTCAGCGCGGTCGCTCCGAGAAGCTTTTGCGCCGTTACTTCGGTCCCTACGAGGTACTCCGCAAACTCAGCGACGTTACGTATGAAGTGCTCCCGCAAGGGAGTGTTCGTTCTTCAAGACGCCCGCCGACATCCGAAATTGTGCACGTCGCAAGACTCAAGCCATACCATGCCCGCTAGAACAACTCTCACCACGTTCCGCGCCCGGGACTCGGTTCACGCACACACGTGGCTCCCCCTCAATCTCAGCCATCGAGTCGATGCCTTTCCAGAGGGGAGGGGCAATGCCACACTCTACCAGCGCCCCCGTGCGGTCTGTCTTCGACCTTTGTCGCGCGCCGGACTTCGTCCTCTTCTGCTCGGTGCTAGGGTCGGCCGGCTGCGCTCCGCCCAGTGTGCTCGCCAGGGACAGAACGTTCTACCGGCGCCCGTGACAATATGTATGGTGTTTTTTATTTACTCCCTTATATAAGGAAGTTATTAAGATGTGGAAAGGGAGTAAATTTTTTACTCCCTTATAGAAATGAAGCCCGAAAATGGCGTGATGTTTATAGTTTATTTATCCTCATTCAGGCTCGTTTTTACAGTGACAGCGGTGAAAACGGGCAGTAGCTCTGCGGGCCGCTGGCATCCCAAGTTGGGAAACTGCGCTGCCCTATTGTAACTACGCGTCCCACATTCTATTCGCCGTCTGCAAGCCCAGCGGCGGCGTAGGCGGCAGGAGTCGTCTGCTTGTCGTCTCCCTTTGCTGTACGAGCTCGTTTGGTTGGCCGTGTTTGTAGATAAAGGGATGTAACATTATAATCAGTAGTTCAAAACTAAGAAGGAGTCGCTGAGTAATTTCACGGTCATGCACCACGCTATATTTGACTAAAAACCATAGCAGAAAAGTTGAAAACACCCCTCATGGTAGTTTGGAATGGCAGTGTTTGCTTCCACACTCACTTCATTAAGGCTTGGCTTTGCAATATGACTCAGGTAAAATGTAGCCTCATGAGCTCAATCAAGAGCTCAGGGTTGACACTATGTTCTATCACAGTTCCATGTTCATGAAACACATAATCTGCTGTAATACATTGCGAGGACCACACTGAAAAAAGCCTGTGAGAATTAGGCCTAAGCAGGATGCTGTAACTGGGTGGCGACACAAACAAAGGAAAGTTGAATTGAATTGAATTGAAATTTATTCCGCAACAGAAATGGAATGTTGCGAGGAGGGCAGGTAAAAAGCTGAAAAAAACAGCTTGAGGAGTCCTGACCTCCCAGCATACACAGGAGCGCAGCAGCGTGCGGCGAAGGCGTACACATCAACATCAAAGCGAGGAAAGAAAAAAAAAATAAACAGGTTATACAAACAAGGTACGCAATTTCTGTGACGAAATCGCGGAAATGTCATTATTTGTTTCAGTAAAAAGATAATTTAAAACCGTCGGCAATGAGTATTTCAACATTTGTTTCCCATAGTTAGTCCGGCATTTGGTGACATTCCAGGGTTCCAAAAAACGTACGTTATAGGTGGTGGTGTTTATCTGCAATCCGGCTAGGTTAGTTAATGCATCATTATTCTTTAGTATTCCCTGTTTATAAAGGTGGGATAGTTTGTAATTGTATAGTGATGTAACAGGAACGATATTGTGTTTTTTAAATAGGTCTGCAGTATGGGAGCGATACGGAACATTGCAGACCAGACGTAAGACCCGTTTCTGCAATATTAAAAGTTTGCTGATGTTTGTTGCTGTTGTTGTGGACCATACTAAAAAGGCATAGCTTAATGTGGAGGAAAATAAACAGTTATATAAAAGGACGTTAACTGAGGTAGGGAAATAATAACAGTGGCGGCGTATGATGCCAATAGTTTTCGACAACTTATTTACTATATAGCCGACGTGTTCATCCCATGTCATATTTTCAGAAAAGTATACACCTAGTGATTTAAAAGTTCTTACTATTTCAATATTGGTATTGTTTAACACAATGTGCGACAACTGGATTTGCTTGTGGCGGGGGGTATGGTTAGAGCACTGGAGGCTTCACAGGAGCAATTCAATTATGTACCGTACTGTAGCGGAAAACGGCGACAAGCCGATATCTTGTACCGCAGCAGGCGTTCGTGACGGAGCAGAAGTGAACGGAGATCTAGCGACGATGGTAACCAAGCGGTCTTCACTCACCGCCATTATCAGATGACTGAGCAGAAGCAGACTAGGCGCTAGGTGGCGGGGCGGATTGCACAAAATGGTGTTTTTTTACTCCATTTCGGCACTAGTGGAGTATTTTGCAGAATTAACTCCCTTTCTAGACTGGAATAATGCTGGTAAATCCTCATTTTAACTCTATTGTTCCCTCATGGGAGTAAAATGGAGGACATTCCACCTTTTTACTCCCCACTCACGGAGTAAATGCTTTCATAAATGGAGTAAAAAGGGTGGCCGCCACCATATTAGTTTACTCCCTTTTGGGTATATTTTTGTTTACAGTGTAGTAAGAGTATATGTCTATTTAGGGCAGGTCGTGACAGCTGATGCGGATCATGAGAGGGAAATAACTAGAAGAATAAGAATGGGGCGGAGCGCATATGGCAGGTTCTCTGAAATCATGAATGGCAGTTTACCAATATCCCTCAAGAGAAAAGTATACAACAGCTGTATCTTACCGGTACTCACCTATCGGGCAGAAACGTGGAGGCTAACAAAGAGGGTTCAGCTTAAGTTAAGGACAATGCAGCGAGCTATGGAAAGAAAAATGATAGGTGTAACGTTAAGAGATCGGAAGCGGGCGGAGTGGGTGAGGGAACAAACGCGAGTTAATGACATACTAGTTGAAATCAAGAAGAAGTGGGCTTGTGCAGGGCATGTGATGCGAAGGCAAGATAACCACTGGGTTATCTGGGTAACCACTGGGTCCTTAAGGGTAACGAGTGGATTCCAAGAGAAGGCAAGCGTAGCAGGGGCGGCAGAAAGTTAGATGGGCGCATGAGATTAAGAAATTTCCGGGAATACGGAGGCTGCAACTGGCGAAGGAGAGGGTTAATTGGATAGACATGGGAGAGGCCTTTGCCCTGCAGTGGGCGTAGTCAGGCTGATGATGATGATGATGTAAGAAGGTGGCAGGATTGGGACACCACAAGAGGTAACACAGCATTGTACGAAACAAAATTGGCTCTGGCTCAGCTCGGTTGAGCCGGGTTATACGGAGCGAAAGGCAACCGAACCAGTGGCCGATGTCGACGCGGAGACGTTGGCAGCATCGGCCGCCCTTTTCCGCTTGAGATACTCTGGCATACTGCCACGTCAACTGTGGTTCCGGCGCACGCGCGCTCTCCTTTTTGAATCCTCCGACATGTTATCAAGCACGCGACACAACTGCTGAAGCGAGCAGAGGCGAGCGCAACGACGAGGCAGGCGGTGTGACGTCATACCAAACGGCGGCGGCGGCGGCTCCGCGACGAGACACGCGATGTGACGTCATGCCAGATGGCGCGATGAGCGCGCGGCGTCCGCCAGCTGCGGCGGTTGCTAGGCAACGGCTCAAGGGCGTTCTTTATGCTCATCGGAGCACCGCCACAGGGAAATCGCAAGTCCGTGGCCAATGTAGCTTTCGCTACAAAAATTGGCGGAACGCGCCCAGTTAATCAATCGGCCCGAGCAGAAGGGTGGGCGGCAGCACTTGCGGTTGCTTCGCGCGGACGCTTCCTAAGCTCCAGCTCTAACGGCAGATCCAAGGCGGCAGTTCCGAAAGTTGAAGTTTTCCCTTCTATGCGTTGTTGCACGCTCCGCTCTAGCTGCTGTGGTCTTCGTCGTGCGCGGCTCCTCGGTCTGGTTACGCCGCCGATCGCCTTCTAGCTCGAAGCTGAGACACGGGGTCTTGTCGATGGCGAGCCTCGCGATGGCTTCGATCGTTCTCCGCATCACCCCTAGCAACTATAGCAATGCCCCACGGCAGTTGCGCCATTCTCAGGCGCTGGTATTTCCGTTTATTTACGCGACCCGTTCTGCAGAAAAGCCGTCGGCATTACCGAAAAATTCGGACTGGTCGAAAAAGTGGCTGCTACAAGAGGGTCACATATATGGCACAGCCAGCAACGCGCCAAGCGCACGGGCCGTCGGCTGGCCGTCTTCCTCCTCAGCCTCATATAAACACGCAGCAGACAATGACTCACGTTACTATAGTGTATAGTTATAGTGTCGCCTCTGTAGCTGTTATGCAGGAGATCCCCTCACCTTTGGGTTGCGAGCGAGACTCTCACCTTTATGCCACAGAGGCACGTTCGTACGGCTTATGTCGCGTAGGCTTTCACATAATAATTCTGACTGTGAAAGAGCAACTAGCATATATGTGTTTGCGTGGATGAGAGGAAACGGTGTTTCGTAATATTCTTGAAGGCGGAGATTAAGTGTACCTCCAATTTTTTGCTTCTCCGGCCGCCCGCAGAGACGGTTTCTCTTCCGAACTGCAGCCGCTGGGGGAAGAAACACAGAACCGATTAGACCCGCGGGTGGTATCGTTGCCCGTGCTTCAGAATCAGACCTTCCTATTTTTTTTCTCTCCGCAAGAGTGTCCCTTCATTTCTCCCCTTTCTTGACTTCTTTGTTCATAGGCCACCGTTCTTGTTTTCTTCTTTCTCTGCTAGCCAGCGTTTCCTTATCTCTTCTTTCCGTCTCTCTGTCGGCAACACTGTCCCTCTGTTTTCTCCACCTATAGTTCTTCCTTTCTATGTCCTCTTTTTCTCCTTACCGCTTCGATCGGTGATCTTGGACGGGCTTCATCAACACGATGGTTTGGGCTGCGCTCAGTATAAAGCATCACGCCGTAAAAAAAGAAAAAAAGAAAGGGTCACTAACGGTTATGCTAATGGATTAACACACCTCATTTCGGGATCATCGCCATATTATCCGCGTTACTATGTTCAACTTGCAGTGCGGGGTTCGTGGGTGCCGGCAAGGAATCAGCGGTAGGGACGCTGTGGTGTACTTTATTAACGGGAGCTAAGACGCTTCTCTCCCTCAACTTTGAAGCAATAGTCCCGCGTGCAGACAGAATGGAGTTGAAATACATAGATGTGAAAGGACGGAAAGAAAAGACATGCGTGGCAGCAACCCTTTCCCACGGAGCGGGAACAACGCGCTGTTCAGCAACGTATGCCTCAATTCGCAATTACCTGCGTGGGCACTGATGGTGGTAACAGCAAGCGCTGTGTGTCTGTACGTGTCTAGCTGCACGACTGGTTCCAGCAGGGCCGCTGTCACGGCCTCGTCGGAAAGGTGAGGTGATGACGCAGGCCTTTAACGCGACAGCGTTGCGCCTCCCATCGTGCAGAAAATCCGGCATCTTCGTCGTCGGTTTCGGCGTTGTGAGCGAGAAATCCCTGGAGAAGCAATCTAGATCGGCAGTCTAGGTCACGTGACCTTGTGTCATCATCATAACCTGTCCACCGGATTGTGAGAGCAAACTGAGCACTGTGGCAGGTGGTAGTTTAATGATTGGCCGCGAGAAGTTCCCAAGGCGAAGCAATCTGGGTGGCAGAGGCCCCACAGATGGCAGCACCTGCCATCGCAGGCCATCGCTTAACCGCTGCACCACTGCGCCAGGAGTGGTATGAAGACTCCCAGAGATCTATGAATGAGCCTCTTCGATTATCCGCCTCTGGCTGCCAGCGGGCTGCCTGCGGGTTGCCAGAGCGCGGATCCAGGCGCTCGATTTTCTCAGACTGCTCCGCGCACTGCCGGTGGCTGCCCTAAACGCGTTCGTTTTTATTGCGAAAGCAATACTACTTGCACTTTCAAGCATTTGCCGTGACGCGGCGATGCCACCATTGACCTTTCGCATGACCTCTGTGTGACGTCACGCCGAAGAGCTGGGCGACCATCTCGCGCCGTCCGTGTGCGACGGCGGTGAACATGAAGATTGGATTGTATTGGATTAGATTAGATTGGATTGGATGGGATTGGATTGAATTTGATTGGATTTGATTGGATTGTATAACCTCAATCTACTTTCTGTATAACCCGCGTACCCGCGGTACTTATGTGGAGCGGGGAGTCCTCACTAAAGGACTCATCTACCATCTGTATAACCCGCGTGGGCGAGGTTACTTTCAACCTCAATCTACTTTCTGTATAACCCGCGGACGAGAACCGGCGTATTCAACATGGTATGGCCGATACCCGCGGTACTTTAGTGGAGCGGGCGAGGTTACTTTCAACCTCAATCTACTTTCTGTATAACCCGCGGATTTTACCCGCGGTACTTTAGTGGAGCGGGCGAGGTTACTTTCAACCTCAATCTACTTTCTGTATAACCCGCGGTACTTTAGTGGAGCGGGCGAGGTTACTTTCAACCTCAATCTACTTTCTGTATAACCGATGCATCACCACAAGTCTAACCACAAGCACCACCACCAGCTACACTACCAGTTGAACCATGGCGTAGGTACGGATATTGCTTTCGCAATTACCGGGCTTAACCAAGCTAAGCCACAGCGAATTTTTTCTCTTGCTAGGTGGTTTGGGGCTGCCAGCTGGACTCACCCGGATGATTTTGTGCCGGCAGCTCTCGGGCAACTAGCAGACGATGGAGAGGTGGTACCGTAGCGGGAAGCGCGCGCGGTCATTTTTATGTGGACTAGAAGGACCGCGGTTCTTCATGAGATGTTTTGTGCGATGCAGGCGCTTGTTTCGACTAGACCATGGTGTATATCGTCTGTGTAGCCTGCAATGGTGCCTTTTGGGGTATTTCTCGCTGTTTATTTATTTGTTTTGCGTACGTACGAGTGTGTGATCAATTCTACCTCCTCAGCACCCCACAAGCACAAATGCTCGCTTAATAATGCGATCGCACAGTTTTGATTCTTAAAATATTTCAGCTGTTAATTGCGTGCGCCTGGCTGATATTGCGATAGTGTTCGAGGTCTTTCACGAGAGAAGCCGCAGATTCCAGGTCCGAGTACGCGCTCAGACGCGCGCTATATGCATGTGCGGAAGGGATATGTGAAGGTGTTAGTTGAACTCAATACAAGAGCGTGTGGTTTTCATTGCGTTCTGCACAGTGGAAAGGCAGATTTGCTTTGGAAAATGCTTGATTGATTGAAACATGCCCTTTATTAAAAGCACTCACGATCGCCCGAGGCACCTGTGCGGGCATGGCTACATAGTTGTCACTTACGGCAGCCGAGACAAGTGCTTATTCGGCCGTCGCCGACTTCCGTGTAGCTTGATGCTCGGACCTTCTGTCACAAATGCTTAGAAATATTTTAGAAGAGCCGTACGCATGCATCTCCTCCCGTTTGGCTCTTTAAAGAGATAAGAAGAATTTCCCAGCGCGCATCACCATGCAAGCGTACGCGCCGCCTACACGCAAGGCCGGATTGTAGCTCCTTTCATTCGAGTGCTAGCCCTCTACAGTGAAGCTACAGCATTACAGACACAATACGCAGCTAAATTTGTGCAGTACACCCGCTTGATCTAGATGGACGTTCCACCAGCTGATATCTGCGCATTTGTCGAAATTATGCGGGCATTCCTTACCGGCAGCAAAAGCCGGCGGCCGACAGACTACAGCTGAACAGAACGTATCCCGATCCTTTTCACGGACGTGGAAATCGCAACGACCACAGCAGAGTCGATCACATGCATGCAGGGTCGATTGTCTGCGATCATACGTCAAACTTACTGCGTAGTAAATAAACAGGCGGTAATCCGAGAGTACTGCAGGTGTTCCGATGAGTGACGCACGGGCACTTTTTCCCTCCGATGTGATGTCGACTGAAAGACGTTAGATTGCGATTGCTCATCGCATGCTTTTGAGGATTTCTCGAAGCTTACACAGCCCACTGTGCATCGAAGGCCCACGCTTTCGTTGTCGTCGCTGATGTATACGGGTGCGAGCGCGATAAACTGTTTTTTCTGCTTTCTGGGGCAGCCGTCCATAACTTCAGGTCGTTGTTTTCGACCCTCATCAGCCTATTTGCGTCGTACGCTTGTGTACCAACAAGACGCTGCTGAAGGCGAAGCTACTGAGAGCGTCTGCCTTCCGCGATCCGTGACTGGCTTACCGCCGTGATTGTCGGCAGGTTGGTTCCGGTCGATGCCAGCCCTGGTTACCATGATGCGCTTTCCTGTCCGGGGCGAAGTTTCTGGCAGCCAGCTGGCCGCCCGAGCACGGTAAATCGATGAGGCCCAATGTAAAGTCGAGGAAGACGAATTTCGCATACATGGGCGTTAACCAATTGAAGCTATCGCGTACTGCCCTTATGGCGGAGCTTTAGTGCACCCGCCAATTTTGTTATGAAGTGAACACCAATACGCAGAAAAGGTGCAGCTGTCCTCTAATGGAGTGTGCTAGAAACAGCTTACTCCCATTTTGCTCCATCCTGTTTAGAGTGTCATTTCTCTAGCCACCTGACCTCATTTCTCTGGCCAATAAGGAAAGGACGGCGCATTCCTTTTGCCCAGGTCCCGCAAAACGCTAACGCACTGGCTTAGTGTTCGCTCCGTTCGCATTTGGAGTCCATCATTCACAGTGCAAACACGTAATATTCACCACCGGTCCGCGGAGGTAGTAGTGAACGCAACTGTGAACCATTCTAAGCATCTGAATAAACAGCGAAGCGACGACGTTGTTCGCCTCATACTTAGACACCACCCCATCATTTGCTACCGAGGTGTTCGAGGCAGCGGTCAGGTGATCACGGGTGAGCGCACGCTGAGCCCTGTGCACGCTGCAGCCGAGACGATGAAGACAACGCGAGTCGCGTCCAAAGGTTTAGCTTGGCTTATTGGGGTTTACAGCGACTCAGGATATGAGGGAAGCCGTAGCGAAGGGCGCCGGAAATTTCGACCACCGGGGGATATTAATGTGAGGCGCGTCCAATGGGTGTTGCGCACCCTTGTTTACGACTTACTCAAGCTCATCGTAGTTGATCTCTCTATAGCAGCGAAAAGCTGGTATCCGCACTTAAGAAAATATTACATGGCGGGGGGGGGGGGGGGGGGGGGGGGGTAATTTGCCGCACTCTAAGGTTCTCATTAAAATGAGAGTTGCACAATGAATTGTTAAAACTAAGCCTTGTTTCGTTTCTTTATCACGGTGAAAAAGCGTAATGTGCTGTCGTCGTCTCAGACCGGGTCTTAGTTACGTTGTAAGCAAATGACCAAAGATCCGAAAGTGTCGCAGTGAAAGTGGTATCGAATTAAGCCAAAATAAAGAAAATAAATGCGGACACTAGAAGAAAGCGCTCGACGGTACTCGCGCTCCTGCTCGGCATTCCTCTCTAGGCCTTAAGTATAGGAAGGCGGGAAAGAAGTAGTTAAGGAATAGAGTATTTACAATATATTTTTGTATACATTTTCAATTCGTAATAAGTTTTTCGTTAGCAATGAATAAAGGAAGCAGGAGATGAAAGAGGCGATGCTCGAGACGCCATACACACAGGGTTGTTAATGCCACTCAACAAGTAAATCACCTTTACGGGCTAAGCGCGAGGCGCAGAGGAAAACGAAGAATCACGTACTCCACAAAGGAGGCTGAGCGGCAAATAAAGGAGGCCGGTGTTCTCTCTCCACCTGACGACGTCGCCATTTCGGCCCTAGTGCTGAAAGAGCCTCTGGGAAGATGGCCCTAATCTCCCCGAAGGAGACCACTTCTTCCACAGGTGTTGGGAACAAGAAAGAGAGCGAAAAAAAAAAATGCGGTCATTTTGCGGTGCGCCGTAAAAGTAGCCTTCGGACGGGTACTAATCGAAAGGGCTCTTATCCCTCGAGAAATAGCTGCGCAGAGGCTGGCCGCGTGTGCGCCGGGGCTGTAAAAGAAGCCCGTCCTTGACGAGGCTGCTCTGCTGATGGGCGAACGCCGTCCACAGCTGAGGAAGCGAAGAATGCTGCGCCCAGAAGAGGGGGAAACGGAGAGCCGGGTGATTTACTGTTCGTGCCAGAGGAAGAAATCAGAGTCGGAAGTGGTGTTGCAGATCGAAGAAGCCGCTTCTCCAACCACTGGGAGAGCTCCTTCGAGCGCTTTAATATACGGCTTCCGCGCTGATAATATAAGCTCTACAGCACAGAGAACTTTGTCAGGCCCGGGGATAGGAATGCACTCTCAGCGGGAAAAGACGCGGAGACACAAGTGTTAGCGCGTAAAATAGGGATCGTTTTGTTCAGTGTTTATCACTGGTTCATATGTTTTAATTAACGCATATATTAAGAAGTCCTTCTTTGGTGACAATGAAGCTTAAATTTAAACCCCTCATTTCCGTCAGTCCGCGTGTTTCCTCGGCAAGGTTGCCGCATTGTTTGATATTCGCTGTCCTTTATACTGAAGGATGATAGCATCGGTTGCTATTCAATAAAATGCGCGACTGACCTGTCTCAGGCCGCGTTTAATGTGTGTAAGTAGAGCGGAGCTATTTTCAGAATCACGCTGTTATTGAAACATTTTAAGTGAAGTATAGTTAAAAGTCAGTCCTAACGTTTGCGCTGCCAGTCTGGTGTCCAAACATTGGTTTCTGTCAGGAAACGTTTGTTGTGTCAGTTTGTTCGTTAATGTTAACTTTCAAGAAACAAAAATGTTTCCTCCTAATCGTAGATTGCACTCGAGGCCGCTCCGCATGCATTTAGAGCGTTTGGGGGGGGGGGGGGGGGGGCTAGCTGTTCTGATCGCACAGGAGGTGCCCTACTCTTCGCGTGAGGAGCTCGGCAGGAGCGTAGCTGCCAAATGACAAACAGTGGCCGTTTGGTCCCTAGCTTTCACCGGTATCAAGGCTGAGAATGGGTTCCTTGAACAACAAACTTTATACAGCAGAGAGGCGGAAGACACTAGTGAAGACACTGTGTTTAAATGCCTGCGTGCAGGAAAAAAAAAATGATCAAGGAATTATTATGAGTGGGTCTGGCTTTTCGCACATTATATTCCCGTATAACATAAGAATTCTAAAAAAAAATTGTAGCCTCGTAACTTTTCTACGCATTTCTACGCGTTGTTTACATGAATGACATTGTAAACATTCCCAAGGCTGGTAAAATTATATTATGCGCGGACGACTCACACATCTTTTTTTCTGGTAACAGCCTACAAGACCTGCTGCTAACGCCTGGTTGCCCGAACTAAATCGATGTGTCCCTGTAAACCAGCTAGAACTTAATGCCAAGAAAATTAAGTTTATGTTTTTTCACGCGAAGAATAACGCAATAGATTACAGCATAAATAATTTTTATGGTGGCTTTCCTTTGCAGATCGTAGACAGTCACTCCCTCCTTGGAGTTACCTTTCAGTCTAGTTTGAGCTCTTCGCGTCATATACAGAACGTACCTGTAAAAACTGCAAAATACATTGGTCTGTTATACCAGCACAACTTTTTTTACGCTTATGGCTAAAAAAAAATATTATACTTTTCAATGGTTCACTGTCACCTCAGCTATTGTGCATTAGTATGGGGAACGAGTAACTGCACTGACGCAGACCGGCTTTCTAAATTACATAGAAGGGCAGTTCACAGATTTCAGTCTTCTCGGGAATGCGTGACTGCCACAGAATTCAAGGATACACATAATATTCCAACATACAGCAATGTTTACAGTCTTAAAAGTGCTATGCACATATTCCAAAAAGTTAAAACCGAATTCAACCCCTTTATGGGCCACTGTTACAGCAGAGATAGAGGTCATTACTTGCGTACAACTTCTATAATTCGCGACATTCCACGGACTAATTACGGTAAGCAAAAGACTGCCCATCCAATCGTTCTCCTATGCAAAGAATCTCCAAGCATAATTGAAAAAACAAAAAGTGCTTTTACAGCTCAAAGCTTCAAATTTAAAATGCGGCTTTCCTTTCGCTTACTGCATAGTTGCATTACACATGATTAATTTGGCATTTATGTCATTTTTTATATAATTATGTATTGTATCTTTCAATGACTTGTGAAAATAAGTTTCTTGCAGACACTTCTGTTTGAAAAAACCACATGTTATGGGTATTCTTGTTGTATTCTATCTTGTATTTATCTGCAAAGAGCAGGCTGTTATATGTACACTCGCCGTCAAAAGTAAATGGAAGGCGACTTTGTCAAAAAAATTTAATTTCTTCAAATCTAAAGCATAATGGTTCATGCTCGTTGGTGCACAGTACAATCCGTAAAATCACAATTAGGCTGCACATATGTATTCAAGGATGCATGAATTGGGGGGCTAATTATTCAATTTTTTCTTGAATATGGCCTTCTATTTACTTTTGACGGCACTGGCACTTCTGTTTAACGAACCCACATTTGTCGAACCCCCCGTGACTCTAATTCTGTCTTGCATTCTTAACACAGTCATATTCCCATTTTATGAGCCGAAACTCAAACTCGTTTTGTCTATCATTTATGCCATGTTATGAGTGTTTCTGAATGCTTCTTAAGGTTGTTCATTCTACTCTGTGCATGTAATACATCGTTGGTACTGATACATCATTGCTGCTGTGCCTGCGGGGTCAGGACCTAGTCAGGAGACCTTCTCTCCCCTTTAGTCCTGCTTTGCAGGCAATACCTATGTATTGTCAAATAAGCAATAAAAAATACAGTGCTGTTTCATCAGTACTGAACAGGAATCATGCTGATAGTATTTACTGAATATAAACCGAATGGATTACCTCCGGGCTCGCTCCAGTCAAGTAATATAGCGAATTTGGGCGTTCCAAACTACACAGGCATATTCGAGCAGTTTGGACTAAATAAATGCGTTACAGGCAATCAACACTGTTTCCATCGGAGCCGTTCTGAGTTTCCTGCTAATCAACCACACTTTTCCAAGCGCTAAACTACAGATGTCTGGTATGAGTGTGGAGTATGTAAAAGATTTGGTAATTGCGACTCCGAGATACTTATGGGTTGGAGAGGAGGAATAACCGCGAACTTGGACGAGACTCAAGAACAACCGCTCGTCCTGTCCTTGTCTTGTTCTTCAGTCTCGTCCAAGTTCGCGGTTATTCCTCCTTTCCAACATGTCAGACCAACTGGCCCAAAGCTTCCCTTGTTGGTACTTATGGGTATTTGCTTCTATAGCAGAAGTATCCTGAAGCTGATAGTAAAAATGCTGGGTGCCCTTTTTTTAGCAATTTATAAAAGCACCGTTTTCTCCACGTTAAGCTCTATTCCCGTATATTTGAAAAACTTGTCAAACTCTGTGTCGAGTGCTCTTTGGAGTAAAGTATGATATATTTATGGATAAGGTTTTTGTTCACCTGTTATATCGTGTTTCAGTTTCATTAATTGCAGTGTGCTGAGATATTGTTCAAATATATCTCGATAACATCTGTACTCTTTAAAACCCGCGAAACATATTACACAGTAGCCGTGTCTCTGTGAATGCCAACTTGTAAACAACCAGGTCCCACGTCAAGCTGTTCTCTCGGCTTTTAGTCGATCCTGCCTCATTACGTTAAAAACAGGACAAGCGACTAAAATAAACTTCATTTGCAATAAAATACGTCAAGCAGAATAAGAAGATACAATTCGTGTGTCGCACAGCCGTATCACTCAAACCACGTGTACGCCCTTGACGTTTGTAATGTTTTGTTTACATTCGTACTCGCTAATGGACGCACGTCGTCGCTGTCCCGTGCAATTCGGGGCGTGATTTGTAGGCCGCCCCTCCCTTCAATTGTACTGGAAGGGGCGTATGCGAGTGACGCGTGGGCAAACATTCGTAATGAGCTTCTGTGGGCCCCACACGTGTGCTCACGTCGCTCGCAGCGTAAGCCCGGTGTCAGCGATTCATACCAAGTCTAACCGTCGCGGCATCGTGCACCCGCGCCCACGTGGCATCACCAGTGTACCCATTGTACGAAATCCGGCATGATGGGCGTTGCCTTATTTCGTTCTGTGCTGCTGTCGACAGACGTGAATCAGCTGTCAGCAGGCAGGGCTAATCGAGGTGTAGTGCTGGAGATGTTAGGAACTGCGGGGCGCCGAAGACCCGTGTGCGGGCACGCGTCGTTTGCGAGAGAACTGTGCTGCAGCCGGCCAGTTCTTCGCCGCTGTTCACACAAAACGGCAGCGACGACGCCTGCTCAGGGCCACTAGATTCCACCTGACGGAGCCGTGCGTGCATTTTCTGAACATACGAAACGTACCGCGCGAACAGTATCTAAGGCAACGGACTCCTTACCGATTCCGTTGTGGCCGCCCAGATGCACGAAGCTGCCATCCGTAGGCGCCGGAAGCCTTGAGCAACCTGTGCCTGAGTGATGGTGCAAAAGGGATCATCTTTCAGTGCTGGTGGCTGACTGATTCTGCTAGGAATAAAATCGTCGTCTTGGCTTTCTGGCTCTGAATGCGACACCCGATGCACGAGCCCGGCAGCACGCTAACCTTCGATGCACAGTCGAGCGCGATTTGAAGGTGATCGCGCGAGCGTCCACCAGCATAGCACTCCAGGCACCTGGTGGCCGGTTTTGGAACAGGAAAAATCATGATTTCGCACTCTTCTCTCCCTCGTTCACTGTTCCATCCAACAACCATCACCCCAGCGACAAACTCATCACCCTTTCTCTCTATTCTAACCTTTCCATTTGTTGCGATAAAGTGTGGACTTGGTTACTTCGTAACTTGGTCTTGGTTCTTGGTGACCCATTCTTCCTGGCTGAGCAGCAACGACGTTACATAGGCTAGATACAGCTTCGTAGCGTCCAATTTCAGATAATACCGAAGAATACATCATGCGCACTACGATCACTGCCTGTTCGCAGAAAAAAAAAATGATACTGATAGCCCGGCAGGGAGTGACGCGTGCTGAAGGAACAGCAAAAAGAATGAGGGAAGCTGGCCTGATACCTCCCTCGCCTCGGTAAAGAATTCTGGGCCATGGCGCTGTTCATGTTCCCGGTCGACGCTCGCACGATAACCTTCAAATCGCGCTCGACTACCAACCTTATGATATTTTGTGCATTTTTATTTATGTTCACATTTCGACCGAAGGCAGTGCGCATGTAAGACGCGCACACAAGTTTGAGACAATGATAAATACGCGCACGCGAGAGAGAAAAGCTTTATTAAGGCAAGTGTGTTAGACCCCCCTTAGGTCCCTGGACCATCGCACGAGAATTGTAACCAGCAAGGGGTAAACCGAACACACAAACGAAATCGCACTCATGCTGTTGTGATGATCTCTTCATGCAACGCTACTCTTCACAACTCCCATTCTCTCGAACACCGAGAGGCTGGTCTCATTTATGATTTATGGGTATTAACACCGCAAAGCGACTCAAGCTACGAGGGACGCCGCAGTCGAAGGCTCCGGATAATTTCGACCACCTGGGGTTCTTTAAAGGGCGTTGTCAAGCAGAGAAGAAGGCCTTCTCTGGCATTTTGATGGGCATGGTGGCAACTTCCAGACAGCGCTTTTGCCACTAGACTTATCAGCACATATCTCCGCCACATATCTCTTTTAAGCCGGTCACCATTCCCTCTTTGACGACTAGGATTTAGAGCAAATACCGGACGGAAGACATCTTCGATGACTCGAAGCAACAAGTACTTTCGTAGCTGGGTCTACGTGCGAGTGTTTTCTTTCGTCGTCGTATGGCTGCGGTTTGAATTATGACGATCAGTTTATTGGAATAAAAAGAAAATATAAGATGGACAAATTTATACAGAAGGAGGTCCTGTAGTCAGTGGCTGTACTGGACCAGGAGGCCGCAGTACAGTCACGGACTTGGCATGACTGGCATGGCAGTGTCAGTGCCATGTCAGTGCCATGGCAGTGCCCTCTCTTGTCGAAACGTTGGCTCAAGCAACCTGAGGTTTTCCCCTCCCTTGTTCATTTTGTGATGGCATAGTTTTGTTATTCGTATTTGGTTTTCTCTCCTTAGTATCTTAACGTCAGCTATAAAATGGGAAAATTTCTCAAATTAAGCAGACTGTGCTTCGAAACCTATTGTTGTACTGGCCCGTTAGAGACCAGCGGCTAAAAACAGACACTGACAGTAGGCGGCATATCGCTCGTAGGTCGTTCGTCACTCTGAACATTGTCGTCCGTCCCGTATACGACTACAGTTTGTAAGAAACAATTACACGATAGCTGCCACCAAAGCGGCACCGTCTTGTCAACACTTCGTGTGAATGCAGAAGCGGGATCGGGATGATGTGCGCTCCGTCGAAACCACATTGCGGTTGACGTTCCTCTCCTTTCGGTAAGTCGAATGGCTGGGCCATTTGGTTCCGCATGTCACACTTCAGCACAGCGCACAAAAACGGACGCGGTCGGACACAAAGGCATCAAAAAGGGTTGTCTTTCTTTCCTCGCGTGTCCATCATTTGAGTGCTGTGGGGAAGTGAAGTACATTCTGTCTTTCTGCATTGTTCTTTCATTTTCTTGTTTTTCTCGTGACAGAGTCTGACCCGGACATATACGCACGTCGCCACAAAGTCCATTGGGTCTGGCCTGCGGCCCACTGTTCCGCAGCCGCCGTGGCGAGAAGCATCCATCAATGTCGCTGGCAGCCTAGAATTCGACACGCCTCGCAGCAATGATATTCGGCGCGGTGCCAACCATTTCAGAAACACAGCACAGAGAGACGCGAGAAAATGAAAGAAACGCTGCTATTCACTTGACGGAGACGCGAGAAAGTAATGGAAAACGAGAAGGGAAGAGGGGGAGAGGGCTGCTTTCCTTATTCGAATCGAAGCCACTGGTCGAAGACAGACTCGTCCGAGGAAAGCTTATATGCAGACAATTCGTGGAATAAGGCGACTCGCAGAAAAATTGTGTTCGGAGGGGCAGTCCTCCCTAATACCGCCGAAAGTGACTTCTTAGAATGTTTAGAACATATGGCGAGTGGAGCGTGTGGAAGCGAAGGTTATTATCCACCGGTTCATTTTACATATTTTTTTTGGCAGTCCTGAGCAATTTCTGCTTTGGGAGGCAGAGTGAGGCAATTGCCATATTTTCCCTCTTCTTCTTCTTCTTCTTCTCCTCCACATGTCCTCATAACTTCGTCTTCTGTCATCGGCACTGCAGCGCGTTTTACTGTAACGGTGCACTTAATCTATTCCCCTGTGGCACCACATCACAAAGGTAGTATCGAAATTAAACTGACTATAGGCGATTCCTCGAAATTTTCACTTCTTAGGGATATAAAAGCTCAGACTCGCCTGCTATAGGTTCAAAATGTTCCAACAGGACCGATTTTGCACAGACACAATAACTACGTAATTGCTGTGAAAACGACGTGGACGCTGGAAAGGAAGATACGACACAGTGTCCAAGTGTTTCGTTGTGTTGCTGTGGTATTCTACTGCCAGGCAAGCCTACCGGTTTGAGACAGAGGAACCGTCAATCTAGAGTATTAAGGCATGCAATTATTGAAAACTACCGGCTTTATGCCATATGCGAAGGGATATACACGTAGTGACTGCAGTATAGACGCGGTTGAGGCAATGTATATTAATTTGGTGTGGAGCAGAGTAATTTAAACGATGAACTTGTCATTTCCTTGGTCAGTACCGCTGGTTTGTTTATTCGTAATTGCGCGACTGAAAATTGAAGTATATTGAAAATGACCAATGTAATGAAGTGCGAATCCGTATGGCACTTTCCAGGTATGTTATCTAGCACTCTAAATTATGCTTTCGCTTCAGTAGCAGATAATGAGGCTGTATTCATTTGTTGTGCCCGAACTGAGAGAGCATTGGCAGTTAGAGTGCTTCATTGATGGGATTTTTTACTTAAACTTATATTGTGTGTGTTTTCTGTCGCAGAATACCCATTATTTGGCTCATTTTTATGGGAACTTAATAAATATGGCCATCCCAAATGGGATATTCTTTAAAAGACGACGCATGCATATTTGGCGTATTTTTTCCGCGCTACAGCCGAGCACACAGATGCAGTTTAACCAAATAGTTCAGCCTGTGGTTTCAGTTAGAATGCAAATGCTTTTTTTAACACTTCTTATTCGGGCATCGCTGGAGGTACTGTAACAATTCATGTGAATAATAATTTGAATGTCTTCGTGTAAATATCTCGTATTAATAATATATTTTTGCTGCTACAAGATAAAACACGAGCGAAAATAAGCAAACTACACTTTGTGGAAATAAACGTATATACCGCGATGTTAAGAGCGTGACGTTTTGGTGACAACACCGTGGCCAATAGACGAGCTGACTAATGGGGCCCTGAAATAAACTCCTTATGCTGTTGAGTTGCACCCACAAAGGAATAAACAACTTGGGGGCGGTGATAGTAACAAGCGTATTGGGACAGAATCCCCTCGACTGTCGTACGTGCTCTGTTTAAAGACAGCATTGAACATCCGAGACAAGGAGCTTGGAAGAACGGCAGCCATCTCGACTAACATGAAAACAGCAGCGCGTGATTATGACTTTTCCAGAGCGCAGAAGTTAAGGCCCGAGATGAAAGCAATCAATATCTTAGAGCGATAGTCATGGCTATAATATGCCGCCATGGCGTGTATTAAAAAGAAGTCCCTCAAAGTACGATACCTTGCGATTGTGATCATTGCATGTTACAGCATTCTTGCTAAGGGCGCCTAGGATGAACACATTAGCATAGGGGGCCTAGCTTATATGGGGACCCTTGTGGATTCTATAAACGTGAAACGAAGCACGAACAGAGGAACGGTGATGAACGTAAACTGGATGGGTGGAATGGGAGCGCCGCTGATTTTCACTTCGGTTACACGAAAATCCTTCTTTGTAAGTATTAATACACCATGCCTGCATTCCTCTCTTGTAGCTTATAATACTGTATTTATTTATTTTTTATTAGCAGAACAATGCACGAAGATCTTGCGTAATATAAAAAATGTCTTTTAAAATTGCACTTCTCGAGAAACGGCGGTTGCTTGAACTTTTCTCCCTTTTTTTCACAAGTTGTTTTGTTGTTATTTACACATTATGGGCTAAACTTCGCGCCAAATCACCGAATATTTCCGCGACTAAGTCACCAGTAACAAATGCGGCCACTTTTTTTCCCTGTGCAAATATGTGACTTTCACCCACCGCTTCTCGCCATCATTTACTGGAATCCGCTGAGCACGTCACATTTGTTGGTAGCCTGAAATACTTCCTCACGCTGCGACCGTTATAGGAACAAAAGAAGTCTGCTTGAAAGGAAGTATTACAAATGAAGTATCTACAAATTTTATGAATAATTTGTTCATGGTTTGTGCGGTTTACCGTCCCAAAGCGAACAAGCGAACGAGGCTATGTGGGACGGCGTAGTGAACGGCTCCGCAAATTTCGACCACCTGGGTTTATTTAACGTGCACTGACATCGCACAGCACACGGGCCTCTAGAATTTCGCCTCCATCGAAATTCAGCCGCCGCGGCCGGGATCGAATCCGCGTCTTTCGGGTGAGCATCCCAGCGCCATAACTATTGAGCTATCACGCTGGCTTTGTCGCAATTCGTTCTAAGCGCAGAAGGAGAGTAGAGGAAAGATCAAAGTTGACAGGACAGAACGCTAATATCTCAGGTTTTTATTAAAAGTCCACTTCCTTAAATACAGGATTTGCTGTTATGAACCAAACGAAAGAATAGAAGTCACGCATGGATAATAAACTTGGATCCCATCATCATGCGGTCAATTCCCTAGTTTCATTTCCATCTGCGCAAGATATTTGAATTCATTTTTTTTTTCTTTTGAAAGCGAAGGTGGGGGATTGCTGACACTCGTGCTACCCGTGCTGCCCGAATTATTTTCATTCCTGGCTGCGAGTTGCGCCTGCGCAACACTGTGGAGTTTCCAAGCGTAGTAGTAAAACTGGGCCATCCCAGTACGCGCCCAATCGTTTTGCCGCCTGAATTCTTCGTAGCGTCTTTTGCGTGCTCCATCGGCCTCTCATTATGACACCTCCCAGTCTGGTGACGCTTTCTTCAAACAACGGTCGTGTCATCGGCATTCACTCTCCTGTATATTAGGGAGAATGTTCTGGGGTTCTTAAGAAGATTGGTGCGACGGTTGGCGTCAAAGTGTTTTTTTTTTTGTTGTTCTGCGCCATAAAAACTGTCCAGTATATGTCTGAGAGTCAATGCTGAGACAGGACCGTCGCTTTTCAAAGCATCACAAGCAGCACTGCGTTAGGTGTCCAAAGATATCTTATATTTCATACCACTGGCCTGTGGTAAGCGCTGCATGCGCCAGAGTTGGAGGTTTCTTAATGAAAGGCTAAGGGAGCAAGCACAATAAGTTGAAAACAAATCAGTCAACAGATTAATTGAGCAAAATGCCACAGTTTCACTCCCGCGATTGGCAACATCGCAGTGTTGCGAAGGTGCCAGACGTAACTAGGAATGGAAATAATTAAATCTGATGAGATTGAAAAATGGACTGGCGCGTGTGTCAGCAATCCCTCAATTTTGCTCAAAAAAGAGAGAATTCAAATACCCTGCGCTGCGATAGAACTTGAATTATGCGATTTACCACGTGGGATGAAGGGAACTCAGTTGACTTCATACGTCCGAGTGGGAATTCTTTTCTTTTAGTTTGTTGACGAGAGCAGCTGCTGTATATAACCAAGTGAACCGCAGGTTTCGAAGTAGTTGGCCGTTCATCACCAAGCAAAACAGGGAAGCACCAGTGTAGGGTCTTCTCTTTCTGTGTCTTTTATGAAGTTTGCGCTGTTTTAGTTCGCCACAAGCAAGTGGTCTTTGCTACTATGAACTATTTCATGGTGCTCGGCTGCTGACTCGAAAGACGCGGGTTCGATCCCGGCTGCGGCGGTTGAATTTCTCTGGAGGAGAAATTCCAGAGGTCCGTGTACTGTGCCATGTCAGTGGACGTTAAAGAACCCCAGGTGGTAGAAATTTCCGGAGCTCTTCACTACGGCCTCTCTCATAGCCTTAGTCGCTTTGCGACGTTACACCCCATAAAACCAAACCAAACCGAACTATTTAAATTCATACAACTCCGGAAGCAGTACATCTGCGACATGGAAGAGAACCCTGCTTACCCCTTCATACACGATAAAAGACGTGAGCCAGAAACTAGAACGAATTTGTTAAACAAGCAGTTCCATACCAAATGGCTTCTATTCTTAATAAGCCAGAAGGTACCTTACATTTCACATCCAGTACAGACAGATTCAAAAAGCACATCAAAGATGTCCTATTAATGTCAGGTGTTTTGTAAGGAGAGTGATGATAATTTGGTCATGTGTCTGCAGAAGATATCCTTGTATTGTCTGCTGGTTTTTTAGTCCATCTTTGTTACGAGTGTCTTCCATTGTATTGTACATTACCACTGAACAGAACCTCTGTATAATATCCTCTCACTTTATTGTACCGTCTTTGCGAAAAGTAACCGGGTAGCCGCGACGGCAGCGCCGCCGCTCGGCTGCCAGACCGCTCCGGCCGCCGTCGCGGCTGCTCGGTTACTTTTGGCAAAAACAGTACATACTGTCATCACGACGTACAGCGTGAATGTCGTGATCGTGTTACCATTACTTACATTTTTTTTTATGCGCATTACCTTCTTTTTATGGCGAAATACTAACTCGCTTTCGTCGACAGCTGAGCGACAGAGGCCTTCGTCAGGCGCCATTGCCTTTGGCCTCTGCCCCTGCAGCAGACGATGTATCTACACTGCTCTGTTCAAATAAAACATTTCACCGTTCTTCTTTTCTTCTTTCCATTAGTATCTTCTATCTGGGCCGTCGCTCTATTTCTGTAATGCTTAACAGGCCCCAAAGCCTGCCCTGCTTTCTCGAAA
Source organism: Amblyomma mixtum (assembly GCF_055824585.1). Lineage (NCBI taxonomy): Eukaryota > Metazoa > Arthropoda > Arachnida > Ixodida > Ixodidae > Amblyomma > Amblyomma mixtum. Next base: position 47,066,219 of record NC_143013.1, read on the forward strand.
TTGGGCTCAGTGTTGGCTCCGGCTGTTGGTGGTGGTGGTGAAAACGTTTATTAGGAAGGGACAGGAGGTACTCATGAATCAGCCCGAATTTTACAAGCACTAGGTGGAGCCCCCTAGTTTGGGACTCCAGTGGCGGTGGCCGCCGCCCGGGAGCGCCCGACTAAGGCTTGTTGGACCTGTAAATCGTGGCAGCCGAGCTGGGTCGCCTCCTAGTCCTCCCTGGTTGGGTTGGGGATTGGGGGAATGGCCTGGTTGGAGGGGCTCTACAGCGCGGGCAGCTGCCGCTAAAGCAGGGGTCAAAATGCTTTAGTACTACCGCGCACAGCAGTGTGTTGGTGAGAAGGCGGAGAAGGAGCCGCTCATCCGCCTTCTTGAGGCCTTTACATGGGCGAGGGTAAAGGCGATGACTATCTTGATAGTAGGTTGCAATATCTTTGAATGTATAGACCGGATTAAGATAGCGTTCCTGATCGGATGGGGAGGAGAAAACAGCCCGGTGAGAGAGCGCGCGGACGGCTGCGTCTGCTGCCTCGTTTCTTGCCAACCCCTGATGAGCAGGGGCCCATATAAGGTAACGGTGTGCGGGGTCCGTATCACGTATGCAATTTTGGTAGATTCGAAAGGCTCAGTGGTTATGGTGCTCGGCTGCTGACCCAAAAGACGCGGGTTCGATCCCGGCCGCGGTGGCTAGAATTTCTTTGGAGGAGAAATTCTAGAGGCCCGTGTACTGTGCGATGTCAGTGCACGTTAAAGAACCCCAGGTGGTCGAAATCTCCGGAGCCCTTCACTACGGCGTCTCTCATAGCCTTAGTCGCTTTGGGACGTTAAACCCCATAAACCACAAACCACCGCTAGGAAGGGAGTGCAGCCTTGTTCGACGTTCCGACAGGCCCCTCGCGAGTCGGTGATTATGTATTTTGAATCGGAATGTGAGACCGCGAGAGCAGTCATTGCCCTAGACGATTGCAGGGTGCTCCTGTCGATGGAGTGCCACAGCGGCGCATGCCTGCGTCGTCGTCGTCATTGCCGGTTCCCTTCCACGCAGATGACGGCGCTGCCGTTTCATGTGCCACCGCATCGCCTATAATATGACAAGATGAGATGTCACCTGTAGGCCTTTCCCTCGGGCCAGGAGGATGCCGAAACGATTCCTCGCTGGGCTTTTGCAAACACGTTCCGCTGCCGCTTCCACAGTTCTTAAGGTGCACACAATAGTCCAGCGAGCTATATGGAGGCGCCCAGGCAGCTCTTATTGGAAGGGCGCATGGTGCGTGAATTTTAGGCCATACGCTATAACGCCTTAAAGCGTTTGTAAACGGTCTTCAGGCTTTCTAACAGTGCGCTGCACCTAGCTGTGATGTATTTTCTCTGCATGAATTTCCTTTTTTCGTCCAAAATTGGATAGTTTGTGTAACTCCAGAGCTCCGTAAAGAAATAAAAACCAAGGACAAGTTATACAGAAAATTTCTGCGCACTCTGCAGGTTGAGGATCTTGCAATCTTTGAGAAATATAAACATAAACTAAACAAAACGCTGCAATCTGCGCGAACTACCTATCACTTACTACTTCCAGATTTTAAGAATACTAAACATGGTGTAATATGGGCAGAATTAAATAAACTTCTACACAGGGATTGTGCACGCACTGCATTAACTCAACTTAATATTGATGGAAAGTGTGTTTATGGTGTGGAATATGCCAATTTATTCAATAGTTTTTTAACGATCCTCAAGTCTCTTGTTGCTCTTACCGATGCATGCAAATATGCACGCAACCGAAATTATGAAAGGTTTTTTCTGCATCCATTTACGGAAGGAGAAGTACTGTAAAGGATAAGAAACTTTAACAACAGCGGTAGCTGTGACACTGATGATATTAAAATACGGCCAGTCAAGAATATAGCTGATATAATCGCGCCGATACTTGCTCATATCAAAAATATAATTAGCGATAGCTGCTGTCCTTTACAAAAAATTGGAGAAGAAATGCCCTTGGTAACTACAGAGAGAGCGTACAACAACGGAAAGAATATATAACTACACAGCTACAAAACAAAGCCGTTGTCATTGAAGTTTTTGTGGATTTTTTTTACCTCGTAGCTCATAAAATCTTGCTAAATAAATTGCAGTGCTTCCGTATACGCGGAAAAGCAGTATCACTTTTGAGCTCATTTATCATTAAGACATTAAATGGTATTGATTAATTCGAAGACCTTCGAAGACCTTCGAAGACCTTCTGACCCAAGGGGCTACCTTATATTCTTGGTCGACCTATAAACACGGTATGCGAATTTTTTTTTACTCACTGTATGCAGCTAAAGCAAAGACACAGTTATCTTTTGAAGCATAAATGAGGACGTCTCAGCCAAAAGTCACACAGGGACCGACTCACCTCAAAGCGCCACAACGCCAGATTACACGGCTCTCTACTGCTCCGGGAAACAACAGTGTTCCCAGCCCACGCTTTGCAGGTTTTGGGTAAATCAATTTTAGTTTTGAGGCTTGGGTAAAAGACGCGGTAAAGACGTCAAGTAGACAGGCACTGCCCAGCCCCCCCGCCTTCCTTTTTGGTCCGGCGCCTCTCTTAATTTCATCAGTGCGAACGAGAGAGAAGAATTTCCGCGCAAACGAAATCAAGCCGCGGAATTTAAATCAGTCAGGAAAAGCCTAGCCTGGTTTTCACAAAGGTTGCCGAGGTGCCCTTCTAAAAGCGAAGCGCCCGTTATGTCCCTTACCCCATGCAGCAGATTAGGTTCTCATTTTTTTGCCGTCCGTTCCAATGCACTGAATTCGGTAAAAACTCCCCTGGCGCTATTTTATTTTCAGCGCTAGTGGAGACTGAAACGCAGGAGAGGCGTAAAATTCTGCTTTGTGAAGTTACTTGCTGTCGCGGAATATTTTCTGCTTGTACTCTTCTCGGATTGGGTGTCGGAAGCGTTTTGGAAGGACATGTGTTCGCCGAAGCGAAAGAGTGGTTTTCCGGCGCTTGTACACAATTGGGGAAGCGCAGAAGCTGCTGTTCATTACTTTCAGGCGTACAAAAGGCGGGCGAAACGAGGCAAAGGACAAGAGCAAGAAATTGTCCGGTAATGCACGTAGAAGAGAATTCGCGAAAACTCTCTCGTCTCTTTCTTCCTGCCAAGTTTGCTGCCTTTACATCGGAATATTTTACATAACACAAAGGAGAGCAATGTATTGAATGAGGAATTTGCCTCTCGCGCGAACCATTCCTTGTGGGTTTTTGAATTGTCGACCCACCGCGCGAGTAACGTCTAAGCTGTATGGTATATTATTTATTTATTCAGAAAAAAGGATGTGAAGTATAACTTTTTGGGCGGCGATTTCTACTTGAAATGACCCGAAGAAAGAAAGCCTACTGTGAAAATCTCGCAGCAAGTAGGTGCAATGGTCGACGCATTTTCTTTGTGTGGCTTCTTCAGCACCCCGTTCCTCTTTTCTCTTGAGCGCACAACAAAATCCCAAGCACTAAGTCACAAGAACACAGCAAAACGAACTCTAGCTGGCGCAATTAAAAAACGACTTGGATTAGAAGGCATCGCAGAGAATTAACTTTTGCTTGAAAACACGCCAAAAGGTCAAACCTATCACCTCTGGATAATTTTGCCTTCCGTTGACATACGTTGTCGACTTAAAATGGCGTCAGTTATTTGTTCTGGGATCGCTTGTGCCGGCCAAGTCCGTTTCCTTTTCTTCATTTCAGCAGCAGAATATCATCATCTCTAGTTTCTTCTCTAACCGTCTCCTTCTGTCTTCTGTAGGCGCACTGAGGAGTACGACATGAAAGTTTTGTTCATAATAAAAATTGATTCTGTGCCTCTAAGTACGTTAATGTTAATTTAAGAGAAAAAAAAGTACACTTTTGTTACTGACAACAGTGCATATCAAAATTTTTTGCGCCTCCCCATTCAAAGTCTTTTTTATCAACACTGATAAGATCTCCGTGTTCGCGGTTTCGATCTGTAGGACAGTGCACCCTAATCTCTGGGATCTGCGACGAAATGTCGACGCACCACAGTTTTCTCTAAAAATCGGCTGGCACTGGCGGCACCAGTGCTGTATTTCGCCCCTTTTTAGCCCGTAACAGCCCCGTATTTATCGAAAGTAGCATCTCTGTTGTTAGCATACGCTAATCCATCAACACAGACGAAGGTCATTTTTAGCCAGTGTTCCGTTAACGCTATCCTAGCTGATTTACTTTCCATATTTCACTTAGCTGTTCATAATCTAAGAATAATATGAAGAGGGCTCGATGATAGTCTGGTTTGTCCACCATAACTAGGAGAAAGACTGCGTCTGCGCAACAAGGTACAGACAGAACGAAGCGCTGCCTTTTTTTTTCTATAAGGTGAAGACACACCAAGACACAGCGCTTCAATTTGTTTTCTATTTCCTGCTATAGAGAGCAGTGGGCCCGAGGAAACAATGTCACCTCTTTACAAGCTCCCGAGGCCCAGCAACAGTGAAGCAATCGGTCGCGTTAAACAGCAACGAAAGCAGTAATTGACCATCTAATGAAGATCATGTAGTGTTACAGTAAGAGAAAACGTATCGTGAACAAAAAGCAAAAACACAATATAACAAAAGACAAATACAAAAATACGAAATGAAAATAATTGGTTTTTGAGGAAATGAAAGGCACAGTAACTGTCTCACCACTCATTCGACACCTCAACCGCGCTGTGGGGGGAGGTGGAAGTGAAAGAGGGAAGGAAGGTAAGAAGAGGGTTGTAGGGAAGGGCCCTGTAAAATTTATTTTTTATGATTAGAGGAATAGTGAGAAAAATAAAACGGAATGAAATAAGTCTTGCTATCAGTGGCATCTTCCACCGAAACTTGAAACACCTGGGCAGAGGTTAGAAAAGAAATAATAGTGACACAGAGAAGGAAGGAAAGAGGTCAGCAACAAAAGAGAGAACAACTGCATGGTGAGGCAGTACACGACATGCAAAGAACAACAGAACGTGTTTACTAGATTCAGATCATCACTGAAGCACGGTTTTGTGCGAACGTAGAAGATTGTTTCTTTTTTTTTTTTTTTGGGGGGGGGGGGGGTTAACGTCTCAAAGCTACTCACGCTTTAAAGGACACCGTAGTAAAAGGCTACGTAAGCGCTGCTTACGAAGGGCAACATGTCCTGCACAGATCGTTGAGATCTCAGCTTTGTTCGAGCAGCGCATGCTGGTGTCAGCTCCTTTTAGTCAGCATGTGTTCCTCGTTTCCCGCAGGGCACAGTTTTTTCGCAGAGAAACGAGGCAGTTGCAAACTGCGTCGTTCCTTTTCTCAAAACGGATTTTTAGCGCCGCTCTGCAGGCATGAAAGAACATGAAGACGACAATATTCAACAAGCAACCTGGTCAAATTCTTCCTTCGGAATGAAGGCCTGCGGTGTTTGAGAATGTTCCATGAACATGAACTCCAACAAAGTATCTCAGAGTTCCTCTAGAGAACAATAGGGAAAGCCACCCATATTGGCAAAAACAGGCAGAGGAGTTGCAGGGAAACGCCGAAAAAGGCTTAGGTTTATTGGGGTTTAAAGTTCCAAAGCGACTCAGGCTATGAAGGACGCCGTATACGCCGTATAGGGAAAGGCTCCGGAAATTTCGACCACCTGGGGTTCTTTAACGTGCACTGACATCGCACATTACACGACCCTTAATTTCGCCTTCATCGAAATTCGACCGCCGTGGCCGGGATAGAACCCGCGTCTTTTGGGTGGTGGTGGTGAAACATTTATTAGGAACGGACAGGAGGTATGCTTGAATCAGCCCGCAAAGGACCGATCCTTAAAAACACTAGGTGGAGCTCCCTAGTTTGGGACCCCAGTGGCGGTGGCCGCCACCCGGGCGCGCCCGACTAAGGCTTGTTGGGCCTGTAAGTCGTGGCAGGATCGCCTCCTAGTCCTTCCAAGTTGGGTTGGAGATGGGGGGAATAGCCGGGTTGTAGTAGAGGCTCTAAAGTGCGGGCAGCTGCCGCTAAAGCAGGGGTCAAAATGCTTTAGTACTACCGGGCGCAGCGATGTATTGGTGAGAAGGCGGAGAAGGAGCGGCTCATCCGCCTAGGCCTTTACAGGGCGGGGTTAAAGGCGATGCCTATCTTGATAATAGGTTGCAATATTTTTGAATGTATAGGCCGGATTAAAATCTGGTGCCTTATGTGGGGAGAAGAAAACAGCCCGGTGAGAGAGCGCGCGGGCGGCTGCGTCTGCTGCCTCGTTTCCTGCCAACCCCTGATGAGCAGGGGCCCATATAAGGTAATGGTGTGCTAGGTCTGTATCCCGTATGCAAGTTTGGTACATTAAACAGGCTAGGAAGGGAGTGCAGACTTGTTCGACGTTCCGACAGGCCCCTCGCGAGTCGGTGATTATGTATTTTGAATCGGAATGTGAAGCCGCGAGAGCAATCGCGACCTCTTCTGCTTGTGTTGCACTGCGGGCTCTGACGGTGAGGCCGTTAACCGTGTTTGTGAACTACTGCGACCGTGTACCATTCCCCGTGGTGAGGGCCGGCAGCGTCCACGTAGTGTACACCTGTTTTGTTGCCGTAATGTCGGGCGAGGGCTTCCACTCGTGCCAGGCGCCGACCATTATGGTCTTCGTGTGACATGTAGGCTGAAAGAGGCCGCACATGGAGGGCGCGTCTCCACAGTTCTGGGATGTGAAACCTTTCTTCCATGGTAGTGGTGTGTTGGATATGGAGTCGGGCAAGAAGGCGGCGACCCGACTCTGTTTGCGACAAGCGCGTGTATTGGTTTGTAAGGTGCGCCTCCTGGGAGGCGGCCCTGCTCGACTGTCAGGACCTAAAGACCCAAAAGGCCTTGGTTCACCGGACGCGGGCGGCGTTGCTTGCCAATGGGGCCCCGGAATAGGGGCTCCACCTAGTATTGTTAGGGGAAAGGGCCAATAGGGCCTACCCCAATCACCTCTCTGTAAATATTTATTGCATTATAAATGTTTTTCACCACCACCACCGGAGCACCCAGAAATATTCACCACCACAAGGGCCATAAGCCGGCCGTTCCAAGTACTGGTGGGGAGGTCTAGGGCACGCTTAATAATTTAGCGAGGATGACCTCAAGGCCATCTTCCTCTTGTTTCCGCAGGTGGATATAAGGAGTCGAATAGAGAATTCGACTGGTTGCGAAGGTGTTTGCTAGCCGCAACGCATCTTACATCGTGACCCTTCGCGTTTGCTGGAAACCCGGCGGACCATGCGGCCTACCTGGTCCCCCACCTTACGCAGTTTGGTCATTGTAGTGTCTGGCCGTCTATGTTTGTGGATATAGAGTCCGAGTACCCGTATCTCACCACTTTCGCGTATGGGACCACTCTGAAGAGAAAGAGATATTTTAGTTGTGCACTTTTGTGAGGGGCGGAGGTGCACAAATACTGATTTTGTGCATCCTTACATCGTGACCCTTCGCGTTTGCTGGAAACCCGGCGGACCATGCGGCCTACCTGGTCCCCCACCTTACGCAGTTTGGTCATTGTATTGTCTGGCCGTCTATGTTTGTGGATATAGAGTCCGAGTACCCGTATCTCACCACTTTCGCGTATGGGACCACTCTGAAGAGAAAGAGATATTTTAGTTGTGCACTTTTGTGAGGGGCGGAGGTGCACAAATACTGATTTTGTGCATCCTTACATCGTGACCCTTCGCGTTTGCTGGAAACCCGGCGGACCATGCGGCCTACCTGGTCCCCCACCTTACGCAGTTTGATCATTGTAGTCTCTGGCCGTCTATGTTTGTTGATATAGAGTCCGAGTACCCGTATCTCACCACTTTCGCGTATGGGACCACTCTGAAGAGAAAGAGATATTTTAGTTGTTCACTTTTGTGAGGGGCGGAGGTGCACAAATACTGATTTTTGAGGGGAACATTGGAGGCCGCAGCGGCGGGCGTAGCGGTCTACTATCATCGCCGCTGTTTGCATGCTGGTTTCAATGGCCCCTATGCTGCCCTGTGTGGCCTACAGGGTGATGTCATTGGCGTACAAAGCGCGTTGCATGCCGACGACACCACTTAGCTGGGCCGGCAGGTGTATCATAGCCAGACTGAAGAGCAGCGGGTTAAGTACCGCGCCTTGGGGGGTTCCCCGCGTGCCGAGTAGTTAAGGACCATACTCTCTATCTTAGATGCGGATGGAAGACTGACGATCCGTTAAAAATTGGCATGTGTCATAATGTGTTGAAGCCACAGTCCGTCAATCTTATGTTAGTCAGTATGATCTCGTGTGTCAGCAGCCGAGCGGGAGTGAAAGCAAAATGTCACTGTTCGCTCGCGCAACCTCATGTAATTTGACTTTTTTCAGCAAAGATTGCTATGTGATGTAGGCTTTTCAATATTCAATGAGCAATATTCACAAAGTACACAGGATCTTTTGAGCGTTTATCTGAGTCTGGGTTTAATCTTATGAGACAAGAAGTCGTACGAACCTTACCCGCCGCGGAGGCTCTGGTGGCCTTTCTGTGCCACCATTATTCTCGCGTCGAATTGTTAAACGTCACATTTTTTTTGCTAGACATGTAGGATCCTCTTCTATGCACTGTTTATGAGTTACGTTTGGCAACAACTTTGCCGAATTTTGTTGTGCCAAGTGTTTATAACGTTATTCGTGGACCGTAAGGATATTTTCGGGAAATTGTCCGGGCAACCCGTCCATACACCCCATTCTGAAAGGGATATTTGAACAGCGTCTTAAGAAGGCTTTACAAAAATCTTGTTGAACTAACCCGAGTAGGCTGCTGTTAAAACCTTTTACTTTAAACTGCATGTGAGGGTTCTGCCTGTAATGATATGGATGGCGGGAAAAAAAAATCTTTATACGATGGTGCGTGATTTATCGATTATGCAGAGTGACGGGGGCGGTTGAGTATGTATTTAGATTGGTGCGATGGTTCTTTTTTTTTAGGGGGGAGAGGGGGGGGGGCGCCGGACAGGAAACTTTCAAGAAAGATTTCCCTTCAGATCTCTACGCCAGTTGAGAATGATCAATGTGTTCAGCATGATATGCTAATGCCATTGGGTTTACATAGCTTGTGGAAACGCCGAATGGCTGCTTGCCGTGCCAACGTTCGCGTCAGAGATTCTTAAGTATTTTGGCTATTGTGTTCAAAAAACCATACAGGTTTCTTAAAGTTATGGGCACCTTAGCAATTCTTAGATGCCAGAGCAAGTATAACTGGCTCACTGGGTAAGTCGGCAGAACCGCTCTGTGAGAAGGCAAAGGTGTCTTCCAAGAAATTGAGCAGTTATGCACCTGTCCTTCACTAAAAAGCGGTGGAAGGTTTAGATCCCGTTGATTTTGAGGAAGGAAAAGCCGCATAACTCGCTCCCTGGGTCAATGGACACAATCACGTGGAGTACCCGGGTTCGAACCCGACCGCGGCGGCTGCGTTGCGATGGAGGCGGAACGCAAAACGTGCCCGTGTGCTGTGCAATGTCAGTGCACGTTAAAAATCTCCAGGTGGTCGAAATTATTCTGGAGACCTCCACTACGGCACCACTTTCTCTCCTTCTTCTTTCACTCCCACCTTCCTCCCTTCCTTTACGGCGCGGTTCAGGTGTCCGCCGCGATATGTGAGACAGATGTTTAGAAAACATTTTATTTACATATGAACACATGACAAGGTTACCGGATACATACTGTGTCATTTCTTTACTCAAAAAACAGTTTCTACTAGGTACTGGCGGTGGGAACGCCCATAGCAGAGAAGACGGCGCTATTTGCGTGCCGAGTTTCGGCCACGGGTCTCTGATAACGACGGGGTTTTCGCATGAGCCAGCAGTGTCCCAAATTAAAATGCCATGTAGCATTGTGCATAGGTGAACTGCACTAAATGGCAAATGTGAATCATTTGTAGCGATATCAGATGCTTGTAATCCGGGTCACTTTACCGTTTCGTCCAGTTTGTGTTCTGTTTCGTGAGATAGAGGCAACTAAGAAAAAGATAGGATAATAAAAAGAAATGAAAATGGCCGAGTGTTTTAAGGCATTGGCAAACGAAACGTGTTTTCACCTGGCAGTGGTTCGAATCCCGCTTCAGGCTCGAGATTTTTGAAGCGAAAGCTTCACTAGGCTAGGTAAAGCTTCACCTTTAAATAACCTTGAGCTTCGAAAGCAAAGGAAAGGCACATAACTGGTCCCCTAATATGAAATTAATGTGAAATTAATGCAACATCTTCGAAATGCAATTGATAGCACACCATTTTTTCGCCAAGGGCTCGGTTATCACAACTGTCCCCCGGTGGGCTATGCTTCCTCCAAGGAGCTCTACGTTGTCTGTCAGCCTCACTGCCGCTTGCCCATTATGCAGAGAAGCGAGCAAAGGGTGTTCCTGGCTGGTGCCATTAAGCGTATTTTCCGTTGCCCTTTCTGTTCATTCCGTTTTTTTTTGCTCTTTTTCGCACAGTGCACACCCCAACCTTGTTCTCATTCTCAGTGAGATGTCCCCAAAAGTTATTCATCATGCACGCCGTGGTGTTGGAAGGACAGAAAGTTTTGTTTCTTGTGCAACGGGGAAAAAAAGAGAGTCAAATAGATGCATGGAGAGCAAGGAAGATGCGTTATGTCTGCTGCCACTGTTTACTGCCTGGGGCTGATAAATGGCGCGCGCCAGAAGGGAAGCAGAGGCGAATTGCTGCGGCGTGCGGCCCTCATCGCTTCGCTGCAAAGGGACCCTATGCGGCAGCGTGCGTTCCAGCCTGCGTTGAGGTGAGCGGCGATCCGAACCAGGAGATGCGTGATGAAATAAAGCTCCGGAAATTAGGAGCCGTGCCTGAGGCGAAACGCTCAGAGAGAAATACGACGGAAAGCGACTGGCAGTGAAATAAGGGTGGGAGGCTGGTTAAATAATCTTATTGTCGTGTGCATTCTTCTTGATTATTTTAAATGACGCATAAAAGTTTACAAGGCAACGCGGGATGAAGTAATAATATTTGCTATTTAATATAATGCATTCTTCTGATCACTATATTCACTGTCTAATGGCGCTTTAGGTATACTGTAGTTATTTTGTTAATATACTCCAGTGCCATTTCGGACATTATTGTACGTATAGGGGCCGGGGACAGATGACATTAAAGCAGAGATAACATCTCAGAGTGAGATTTGCATCAAAGATAAGAAGATTAACAAAATATAATTCCACACTTAAGTAATCTACCCTCTTCAATCACAAAATAACAAAGTAACTGGGACAGCGTAACGAAACTAGAGCGAATAATACGGACATTGCTTCAGAAAAAATTTTTGTACTGTGCGATGTCAGTGCACGTTAAAGAGCCCCGGGTGGTAAAAATTTCCAGAGCCCTCCACTACGTATTCCTTCATAATCTGAGTCCCTTTGGGAGGTTAAACCATAACGAGCCAATAAATCAATCAAATTCCGTCGAAGAGATGAAATAGACCCAGAGACTACTGGTAACCCGTTCCACTCATGTACCGTCCTCGGCAAAAAGTGTGCTTATAGGGGTTTCGCCTGCAACTGTAACCAGGGACTTTTGAAGAATAGTCGGTAAGTACTTATACATAACTACGGTTTCTAACCATGCTTCCTTAATCATGCCTGTTCTAAGAGTCGAGCATGTAATTGAAATGACGGTGAGTGCAGGTAATGTCTTCATCTTTCACGCACAGGCCAACCAACATTTTTAGAAATACCACAGGATCTCTTCGAAGAGTAACAATTGCCTGTTATGAAGCCGGCAACACGAGTCAATATGCGTTCAAGGTGTAGAAGACCCTTGTGTAAAAAGAGTGGAACATCTCTCCCGCCGATACCACATCAATCACAGCTTAACTAGAATCATTTATTACTGAGTACACACTAAGCTTTTCCAAACGTACCATTGAAGAGAAGTGGTTATTATACAAGAACGAAACTGCTAAAACTAATAGATCGCCGTGTGCCTAAAGCAAAGGTTGTTTCGAATCTTGCCTCGCCGTGGTTTACTGGAACCCTACGCCGCCTACTCAACAAAAAGAAGCGTATTTTTCCTCGCGCCATAGCAGCTATAATCTTTCTGAACGCTCGGCTGCATATCATCGCATTCACGTAGAATGCGCTCTCACAGTAAAAATACAAAAAAAAAATTGGCAACACCCTCGCGTCATTTATACAATCTAATCCTCGTAAATTCTGGCATATTGTTGGCGGCAAACAAAGCAAAGTAATCCCACTAACCCGTTCTGACAATGTCTAGACCCCTCCGAACCAGTGCTGCTCTGTTTTAAGTGATGTATTTCCTTCCATTTTCCTCAAAGGTACTCCTACTACTCTACCGTGTGTACTTAATTGCATTACTACAGACTAGGCCGGCTTAGGAAAGTTGATTGAAAACTTTAAAATATCTTCTTCAGTGGGAGAAGATTCAATTTATTGTAAAACGCTAAAAATTACTGAAGCGTATTTTTCTATTATGCATTCGATACTTTTTTCACGGTCTCTAGGTTCCTCAGTACTCTCAAGCAATTATAGAGTTGTCAAGGTTGTTCGAGTCTCGAAATCGGGCAGCTCTCATTCTCCCGATAACTATCTTCCTATATCACTCACAATTATACCATGTAAACTTTTTGGTCATGTTGTATATTCACATCTCATCAATTTCCTTCAGTCTAATTCCTTATTTGCGGATTAACAACACGGTTTCAGAAAGACATTCTCATGCGAAACACAACTCATATGTTTTACTAAAGACCTATTTACCAATACAGACATAACCTTCGATTTAGGATGCGTGTTTTTGGACTTCGCGAAAGCTTTCGGTCCTGTTTCACACGATCTCCTAATCCTTAAACTTAGCATGCTGACACTAACCCCAGTGTACTAATCTGTATTAAAAGGTTTCTATCAAATCGAACTCAGTTATTTTCTGCAAACGATTGTTCCTCCTCTTACACTTCCATAACATAGGGCGTACCACAGGGATCGGGAGTCGGACCTCTGCTCTTCCATGTCTACTTTGATGACCTGCTTAAATGCATTTCCCATCAATCTATCAGGCTTTTCACAAATGACAGCGTCGTTTATCGTAAAATAGCTGACCACACTTACTATATCAATCTTCAAGATCTTATAAGCATGTCAAACTATTGCGATAAATTGTTTATGCGACTAAATACTAACAAACGTAAAACAATGCATGTGTCGCGTCGCACTAACATCACTGACAACACGCTCACTTTCTACGCGACACTTCCCTTGAATCCGTCAAACTCATACAAATATTTCATATTTCACGTATACTTATCATGGCATATGCACGTCGGACACGTCACTAATAACACTAACCAGGTTCTTGGATACTTGCGTCGAAATTTCTCTGCTGCACCTCTACCAAGAAAACTAACACTCTAAAATGCGGCCAAAGCTAAAATATGCATGCGCACTATGGGATCCTAGTCACATCCCTCTGAAAAACACATTAGAAACCATTCATAATCGCGCAGCACGTTTCATTTTATATAACTATTCCCGTTACGCCAGCATTTCTTCCATGAAAAATGCCCTTACCTTAAAGAACCTTTCTTCTCGTCGTAAATATTCACGACTTTGTCTTTTTCATAGAATGTACCATCATAACTCTGTGTTAATGGATCATCTTTTTCCTGGCCCTTCATACATATCATCTCGTTGTGACCGCGTGTTTAAAGGTGCTGTTTTATTTTCCAGAACAAAAATGTGTCACCATTAATTCATTGCCAAAACCATCGCAGACTGTATAGGTTTAGGATTTCATTAACCCGTCATTAACTAGGATGTCATTAATCCGCGTTTTACCCCTAACCCACGTGCCCTCTTCCTGTCTCTTTACGTTTCAGCTATAATTTTTCTCAGCCCAATTTTATCAGCTAACACAGTCCACCATAAAATCAGCAATAAAATTCCGATAAGAAAGGGTATCAGGCAGGAGACAAGGTCTCGCCAACGGTATTCTCCGCCTGTTCACAGTAGGCATTCAGAGGTCTAGAGCGGGAACACTTGGGAGTAAGAGTTGATAGAGAATACTTAAGTAATCTGCGGTTCGCTGATGATGTTACATTGCTAAGTCACTCAGGAGATGAACTGCAAAACATGATCAATGAGTTAGACAGGCAGATCACAACGTTGGGTGTAAAAATTTATATGCAGAAAACCAAAGTAATATTCCACAGTCTAGCAAGAGAACAGCAGTTTACAATTGATAGTAACGTGCTGCAAGTGCGAAGGAAATGCGGATCACGAGAGGGAAATAACTAGAAAAATAAGAAGGGGGTGGTGCGCATTTGGCAGGTTATCTCAGATCATGAATGGCAGTTTACCGATATCGCTCAAGAGGAAAGCATACAACAGCTGTACCTTGCCCTTACTTACCCTTATTTGCCCTTACTGGGGCAGGAACGAGGGAGCTAACGAAAAGGGTTCAACTCAAGGACAGAGCAGCGAGTGACGGAAAGTTTACCTTCAAACTACCTACAGTGAGGACAGCCTGTGCACCCACTTGGCGTGCTAGCCGGGAATGGCACGAAAAAAAAAAAGAGTAACATAACGCTTAAAACAAGCCAACTCAGGCTTCCAGTGGGTATAAGAAGGGCGGCACATTTCGGAGAAAGCAATTGTGACTTCGCAGAAAGCGACGGCGGCAGTGTGTTTTCATTGTTTCGGTGGCCCGCTTTCGTCCCACGGTGGGCCGGCGCCAGCAATCCCGGCCCCGTTTCAAATCGAAACTCGTCGCCGACTCGCGCGACGACACGCCGTGCCAGGCGTATCGATTTTGTCTGCCCTGCCAGGAACTCCGCTGTACGAAGCTTCGGTGCACTCTCCGCCGCACTGCTCCCAACTGCGGCCGTCGGAATGCGACGAAAACTGCGCTCATACAAGGATCACTCGCACTTGGGGGCTGAAGGCGAGGACAGCCTCGGCCGCGTAGCGCCTACAGTGCGGCCGGGTAGTTGACCTGCGCCGAGGTTCGCATGCAGGGCCCGAAGTCGCGGCTTGGATTCCCGCAGGAATAAAAGCAGGCGCCGCAGTGCCCTCATGTAGGGGGGATACGGCTGGAGGAAAAGGCGCCGGTGTCGCACTATGCCTGACGTTCGGTTGAAGGGAAATGGTAATCGGGTGGGCTGTGGAGGGGTTCGGTCAGAGTGTTTGCTCTCACGAGGCGGGGCAGGTACAGCTGCGGACGTCAGTTGTCTTGCTCTCAGAAGGGTGGGCAGAGTGTCTCGTTGACGCCTTCGGTTGGTGGAAGGCTATTTCGAGGCTTCCGCCGCTATGGTGAGAGTAGCGTGTCTCGATCGAAAGAGTGCGCGTTCAGACGGACCGGCGAGAGTCGAGAGTACCACCTTAGTTCATGCGTTATCAGGGATGCAAAGGAGCGGGACCGATCTCGCTTTCACTCCTTCGGCTTCCTAGGGGACGGAAAGTGCGAGGTTCTCTTTGGGGCTTTTTGTCATTGCGTGAGGTTGTTTTTCGACAAATAAGAATTCCAGCAAAATGCTGAAATTCTAACAATTTTCATCTCCAGTTCAAATTATGGAATCTGGTATTGCATTCGCTGCAGTGCAGAGAAGTGTAGTTAGGGGGGGGGGGGGGGGGGGGATCGTTATGACATACATATGAAGGAAGCCAACATCATCTAAATCAATGAAAACAAACGGACATGTTTCTATTTTTTTTTTCAATTCGTGGTGTTTGTAAATGAGAAGGAAATAGCGTAATTATTTTATCGGTGATAAATAATTGCTTACAAAGTAGAGGAGAAGTAGGAGGAGAGATTTAAGCTCCGCCTTAAGGCGACGTTATAGCGTAATAGGTTGATTCCCACATATGCAGGATGTCCAAATCCAAATCCACTTTATTTCCAACCTACAAGTTGGGGGTCCCCCAGGCAAAAAGCTGTCGCAGACAGCTTGACTGGGGCCCTGGGGGCCTACAGGCAGCATCATGCAGTGGACCTCACAGCACTATAAAAATGAATATGAACATGGAAATGCAGTGCTTACATTTCCTAAAGAATTACACACACAACAGATATCAAGATGAATATGAACATGAAACTTACAAACAGCATATATATTGTTTACACTTCCTGAAGAGGTATACAAGAATATTTCAATATAATATATTTGATTTCAATACGTTTAAAAAGAAACAAACCAATGCATGCTAGCACATTATGACGCAAACAAAAGTTAAGGCAGCGTCACGCAGTGGACCTCACAGCACTATAAAAATGAATATGAACATGGAAATGCAGTGCTTACATTTCCTAAAGAATTACACACACAGCAGATATCAAGATGAATATGAACATGAAACTCACAAACAGCTTACAAACATCAGTTTTCCGCCGGACGAGTAGTGGTGTCAGTTCATTGGTCAGTGTCATTTATTTGGATTGCAGTAATATTCATTGACTCATCAGAAAATTTGTTAATTCGTATCTAAATGAGCTAAGTGGGGCTGTAAAATCAATGTGGGGTTTAAGTTTATTATAAAGTGATGATATGCAGAAGTCAAGTGTGGACCGGCCATAATTAGTTCGTGTACGCGGCACTCGTTTTATTTCCCTACGTAAGCTGTAAGCATGCATAGGACGGTGTGCATCGTTTGGAAGGTTATGCTTATGCATATACAGAGACAGTTTGTAGTCATATAACTTAGATGCTTTAAGCAGATTATGTTTAGTAAACAAGGGATCAGTAGATAGCTGGCTAGGGTTTCCATAAAAGTTCTCAAGAATTCGTAGCACTTTTTTTTGTAGTCGCTCCAGTTTATTGTAATTATGGATGGTTGTAACTCCCCAAACTAAGATGCAATATGAAAGACGAGAGTAGAAGTTAGCAAAATATATTGCTGTTTTGAGCCTCAGTGGAAGTAGTTCTCTCAGCTTATAGAGACAGCCAACTGTTCTGCTTAGTTCTATCACCAGCTTGCCAACATGCGTGTTCCACGACATGGTTTCTTCGAACCATACACCTAAAAATTTTTCTGATGTCACACGCTGCAAAGTTGTATCTTGAAAATTTAGGACTAGCTCAGTGTCACAGGCTTTGTTATGTGGCTTAAAAATAATATACTTAGTCTTTTTAACGTTCAAGGTTAATCTGTTTTTATGCAACCACTCTTCAAGTTTGACCAAATAACTATTTATGACAGTGTTCAATTGGGTTACGGTTTGTGCGGAGAAAAAATATTTGTGTCATCAGCGTACATGACCAGTTTTGGTGAAAGAGGCAAATTGCACATGTCATTAATATACAAGATGAACAACAAAGGCCCCAGGATCGACCCCTGAGGTACACCATGTTTTACCGTTGTAATCGAAGACGTGAGGTCACCAACTTTTACACACTGTTTTCTGTCTGAAAGATAACTTTTGATAAGGTCAAGGGGGACGCCACGTATGCCATAATCTTGCAACTTTGAGAGTAATAAATTATGGTTTACACAGTCAAATGCTTTCCTCAGGTCAATGAATAAGCCTACAGTGAATTGTTTGTTATCCATGTTTTTAAGTATTTCATCCTTGATTTGTAGTAAGGCCATTTCAACTGATTTTCCTTTCTGGAAGCCGTACTGCGAATCGCTGATAACACGGTATTTAGTAAGAAAATTTGTAAGTTGAGCATTAATAACGTTTTCAAAAACCTTAGAGAAAATGGGTAAAACGGATATCGGGCGATAGTTTGATATATCACTAATACTTCCACCTTTGTGGACCGGGGTTATACGCGCTTGTTTAAGGTCAGAAGGAAAGATACCAGTTGCAATCATTTGATTGATTATAAATGCGAGTGGGGTGGCTATAATCGGTGCTACATGTTTAATAGGGACACTGCTCAGGCCATCTAGTCCAGTGGCGACATTCTTTCGAATTCTGGCAATGAGGCTGATGACTTCTTCGGAAGTAACTGGGGAGAATAAAACTGAATTTCCAAGCCTTGGGCGAAGTACAGAAAACGAATTAGTACAGTCTCTGTTTGGGGGAATGTATTCGCCAACGTTAGAAAAGAACTCATTCATTGCATCTAACGCCTCTATATCAGCCTTCCCATCAGCAAAAGCTGCAATATTAAGAGGACACTTAGCTTTAAGGTTACCGGATAAATTATTAATTTCTTGCCATAGCTTTCTTGGGGTGTTGTATATTTTAGCAAATAAACATTGATAGTAGTACATTTTTGCCTTCCTTAAATCGGCATTTAATTTATTGCGAAATGCCTTGAATTGCTTTAGTAGAATAGTATCACGTGATTGGAGGAAAGTGTGGTACATTTTGTTTTTTACTTTTATTCTCTTGTGCAAGGTGGTCGTAATCCAAGGCTTTCGTATTTTCTTTTTTCGGTTAGAATTGTGCACCAAGGGAAAGTGTTTCTCATAGCAGGCCTTAAATTTGCTGAGGAAAAGACAATACGCTTGGCTAGGATCGCATTCGGCGTAAATACTATCCCAGTGAATATTTTCCATCGCGGCGTAAAATTTCTCGAGCGTAGCAGAGTTTATGTCACGATAAGAAGAGTTGTAAGTGACTTTCTGTTTGGCAATCGCCGTCGGCAAACATGTAAAAACCGGGAGGTGGTCACTGATATCAAGGGAAAGCACACCTGATAAGCACTGGTCACGCGGTACATTGGTAATGCAGATATCTAGAAGTGTGGCACTGGTATCGGTAACACGGGTGGGCAAGGAAATTATATTTGAACAAGCGAAAGTTCGAAGTATAGTTTCTAGGTGCTCAGAAGATGAATCTTCGCCGAGCATATTGATGTTCACATCACCCATAACTAAGAAGGCTCCTTGCATTGCATGGAGGCTTGACAGTAAAGTTTCCATGAATTCAAAAAATTGGGACTTGTATCCTAATGGTGGCCTATAGACAGCTGCTATAAGAATATTTTTCAGCCGTACCACAAGGCACTCAACACTGGGTGTAATGCATGTTAATTCGTTCACAACTTCACAGGTAATTGAGGCTTTGATGAACATAGCAATTCCACCGCCTCGGTTTGCGGGCCGCACGATGCCGTGATAAATATAATCTGTTATTGTCGGAGGACTATCAGTTACAGAAAGCCAGGATTCTGTGAATAATATAGCATCAAATTTGTCCCGTAAGTCATCGAAGAACATGTGCAGATCGTGCATTTTTTTTTTAATACTACGAGCATTTAGGTGAAATGCCCTGAAGTAGTGAGACGGCGCTTTAAATGCTTTGTTGAAATTGTCAGGTTCATAGTATTTACACTCCGGTGTGGCAGCCATATCGCTGTTAGTGCGAAAGTTAGCTTGCAAAAGCATTGCAAGTCCTACTATTGCATTTTGTTCAAGTCTTCTTGGCAGGTGATTCGTACCATATCTGATGAATCTGTCCTCCTAGCACAAATTTTTCCGCCCTGTGTCCAAACAAATTTCCATCCGACCTTTCATTTCTGTGCGACTGCGGCTCCCAAAAGCTGTTTGACCTGCCTAGTCAGATGCTCATTGACATATACAGAAGCATCCGTTTCGAAACCAATGTCGTTAGTGGAAATACGTGCCTTCCTGGCTTTAGCCAAAACAGCATTTCGCTTGTCACGGCGCACAAAGCGTACGACAATGTTCTTTACATCAGACTTGCTCGTTGGCACTCTGTGGCAAATGTCAACATCGTCCTGGGTTACCGGCTCCCCTACCTTTTCACAAATCTTCTGCACAGTGTCAAAAACATCTCCACTATCAGGCACACCCTTAATTTCAAGGTTATTGGCCCGTGAGTATTGTTCCAATTCTGTGATTCGCATGTGCAGTTTCTGATTTTCTGCAGCGAGTTCTTGGTTGCAGTTGCGCGTTGCGGCCAGTTCATCACGTAGAGCCTTTATTTCTGCGGAGAGTGCGTTGACACTGTCACAAGATTCACTACAATATTCAACACTCTGTTTAAAGGAGCGAAGTTCAGCACGAATTTCCCGCTTGAAATCCTCAAGCGTCTTACTAAGCTCCTTCGTGTTTGACATGACAGATAACTGATTGAAAACACAAGGACTGTTCTTTGGCAGCAGTGCGCGCAACAACAGCAAAGTAATAAAAATGAGGAAAACGGTCCTCACCTGTACGAGAAAGAACTTGAATGAGCGTTGTGAAATCCGCACGCACTGCTGCCAAACTGAGGGGAGCCCGCGAAAGCGGCCCGGATATGTAGGCGTAGTCTGTGGCTTGGTAGAGCACGGCGCAGGCGCGGCAACGTCGATGTTCACCAGCTTATCCCAGAGGATAACAGCGCAGCGATGTTCACCGCAATCGACGCCTTAGCTTGTCAGACACCTTCTTTTCCAGCGCAGCTTGTACCCTCGCAGAATCCAACGGATCGTGCCGAAAAAAAGTATGCGCTCCGCACCTGTACGAGAAAGAACTTGAATGAGCGTTGTGAAATCCGCACGCACTGCTGCGTTTTCAACATTACATTCATAGATCCCTGGGAGTTCTGCTGCCTCTCTTGGCGCAGTGGTGCAGTGGTTAAGCGCTGCACCACTGGCCTGCGATGGTAAATGCTTCCAGCGGTGGGCCTTTGTTCGGCTCAGGTTGCTCTTCCCGAGCGACCAATCATTAATTAATATAACTGCCACCTGCCTCGGTGGGCCGTTTGCTCACTATGCGGTGGGCAGGTTTTGATGACGTCGCAACGTCATGCGACCTAGGTCGGTCGCCTGCCTCCTAGGTTGCTCTCTACGCACCGTCTTCCAGAGTCATGTCGTGATTTTTCGCTCACAATGCGAAAGTGCCGACGCCGGGTATTGTGTGGACACCTTGTGGACACCTCGCCCTCACCTCACGCTACGTATATCCTGGCATAGCAGAGCTAAGCCACTGCCAATTTATACATACACCACAAACCAAGCAGATGCCGATGCACAATCGCTACTGCGCATCAGAGAGGGAGAGAGAGAGAGAGAGAGGGAGGGAGACTGTCCGCGAGGCGATGGAGAGCGCGCGGCGGCGGCTCCGGCGGCGGCCCAGGCGCGCCAGCTGTGCTAAGTGTGACGTCACCCGCTCCTCGCGCATGCGCAGCTTCGCCTTTCTAGACCTCCGCGAAATGGCTCGGCGACTAGCGTAGTGCCGCTTTCGCAGTAAAACTCTCGCGATCAACTATTAACTGCCACCTGCCAGGGTGGCAGGGTGGGTGGGGACTTTAATGTACACATAAAGACAAACAGGAATTTCTTACCACTCATGCGGGAACCCGTTCCTCTCGCTCGTGACGCCTCCCACGGCTGTGACAACCTCGCGAAATACTTCCATAGACCTCGTCTCTGAGAAACAGGCTTTGGTGCAGCAAGGCGAGCATATATCTATCTCCGGCCACAAAGCTTCTTTCATGACAAGAACTGTTAGTGGAGTGTTTCTTGAAGAATAAAAAAATTGTGAAAAATAGCAAGTTGTCTGTAATTGTACCTACATGTCTTGCTCGAATTCTTTGCCTCAATCTACAGAAAAGCTGAAACAGCTGATGAGCTGAGCTCAAATTTCGCATTAAGAAGTAACGTAATCGGCAGCAATCTTTTTTTTTATCGAGTCGTTCCGAATTACCCTCGCCAGTCGTTATGAATCACCCTCACGGTGGCATTCCGTCTTATTCTGCATTTAATTTATGCATTACTGATGAGCCAGGCGGAATGTTCTCACCAGAACAACTTGAAAGTATATTCAGACGTACTCACCAACACAGAAAACGTCTTTATCCGCTGCGCGCTTTTTCTACTTCCTCCCCGAGCGCATTTGAAAGTATTTTTCTGGCAAGGAGAACGTATTGTGGCGTTTTCGGGTCTTCTATACCGCATTTAAGGTCCCTCTGTCATCGAAGGGCCTTTTATTGGCCGACAAAAATGCGAAAACAAAGTTTTGCCAAGCCTCCATGTCCGAGATCCCCAACCTTTTGTCCTCGAAAGATGAGATTTCCTTTGCGGTGTCTGTACGCACCACACCTCTTTTTAGACATATTCCTTCAAGAAGTGAACAGAAGGAAGAGTTCGATCATAAGCCGGAATAGAAAGAAATTAGTAAGAAAGGAAGGAGAAAACCCAGTCTTGACACCTCACGAGATAACTGGATGCAAGGAAAGCAATATCCGCAGAATGGTAAGCTCCGTTTTTTTTCTTGTTTCTTATAATATATTGGTGCCCCACAACTGTGGAAATTATCCAACATTTGTGCCTTTTACTGAGAAGACCGGAAGAGCAGATTCTTCGAGATGGTTTTATTACCCGCCTTTCACCTGTGTGCAGCCCGATGGGCAGAACAGTTATTTAAATAAGAAGAGGATTGGCTCACGAAGCCAGTGAAGCCGGCAGGAAAGAACCATCGCAGAGGGTTTTGAATCGCATCGGCATGAAGAAAGGCAAGTCTTATGCTGACGTGTCGTTGATATTTTTGTTCCCTGTCTCGCAGTGCGTCTCTCGTAAGCTGCTTTGCAACAAAGGCGCGTATGACTTCTATGCTACGCGCCAGCCCCAATGTCTTCCGGGCAGCAGCGTTTCTGTGCAGAAAAAGATCTCCCCGCCACGTCGGTCGCAATAACAGTGCACAGCACCAAGTGCTGAGACGCCTCACCGGTTCAGGCCGCTATGGCAATTTTGAAACAGCCTTAAAACTTTCACTTATGCCTGGTCATTCGTCAAGTCCCTATCGTGTTTTTCAAAGTGCAGCTTCCAAGTTTCGGTTTCCAAAACCGATGTTTGTGTTGTTGTTTGTTTCACGCGCAAAGATAACAATTCAGAATAAATAGTGGACAATTAGAACCGATGCAATTTATCACCTACACAGGCTGACCCCTTCTGGTTCTTTGTGGTCTAAAACCACATTGATACTTTCACTCTGATACTTACTAGCTGTCTACTTATTGACTCCAAGAGGCAGTGCTCGCTCTACCGATGGCCCCCGCAGGCAGCCAGTGGAAGAAGAAAACATTAGAAGGTTTTCAGCCGGAAGTAGTCTAACTGCATAAAGATGTCCAATATCCAGCCCGTCCTCTCTCTGCAAGCGGGCAATACGGTTTTTCGTAAGCACTGGGGTCTGCGTTGCCCTCTGGGCCGATACTCGCTCCCGGCGGCTGTCACAGGGTCAACGTGCTGTGCCGGCGGCTTTTTCGTGGTGCTTGATGAAAAAGGGAGCGACCTGCACGCCATTACGCGAATCAGGACAAAGCTCGAGGCGAAAGCTAACCAAGCGCGATTCTCACGTCAAATAGCGCGGATGTGGGAGCACTGGTTGAATTCTGATGCCTGGTTTTTGCAAACTCATAGGAAGTAAACAAGGGGCGAGTAAACTGGGCCCCACAATTTTCGTTGCATAGCCTATTCAGTTCAACGTTCACTTTAGATAGTTATTCTACTTGTAAATTCTCAAATCCATTCTCTACAACGTGATAATTCTGTTTCCGATATACTGCATAATAAGGGAGTAATTACTCATTGGCATCCACCCGAGCGCAGCCATACGGCTGGCCGTATGGCTGTATGGTTGTAGCCGTATGGCTGCGCTCGGGTGGATGCCAATGAGTAATTACTCCCTTATTACAAATCTACTCAACCTTGGGGGATTCCCCTAAACATTTGACCGATATACTGCATGTTTGTGAAGCTGTGTGACCAGTTCAGAGCAGCAAACTGGAAAGCCTTCATTCCAGAACGACGGGGAAAAGAGGGAAGACGAAATGCCATGCCACATGCTCCTTCGCTGGATTCAGCAGAAAACACAATATATATTTTTCCCACTTCTGTGCCATTCGGTCCGCGCAAAGCACTCTACCACGGCGAACATATTGCTTCAAACTACAGGTTCCCCCACTGGTATCAATCCGTGGCCTGTTTCAGACATTTGAACCGGGTTGCACTTGACACACGCTGAGTCCATGTCTCCGCTCTACAGCGGTGCGTTGCAAGAGACAATATATAAAAGGCAGGCAAAAACATGTACTCTATAGGTCCTTCCTAAATAACCCAAAAGCTCGCTGCTGCTTTTTATGATAGACGACTCAAAAGCTAGTGGCCGGTTTCATCCGACGTGTCAGCTTCATCTGCAGAGCAGAGCTCATTGAATGATGTCGCACAGTTTTCAGCGCCATGGCCTGATGAAAAAGTAAAAATAAAGCCAACGCGCAGATATAAATAGACGAGGAAGGAAGGGAGAGGGGGAGGGGGGGGGGGGCGGCTTGGGAAGATGTGCAGTCTGTCAACTTGACCTTGCCTTGAACTCCCGCATAAATCTCCGAGAAACTGCTGCTCTGCTCCACAACCCTCTGATATGTTCTTCCTGCGGTATTCAGCGAACAAAAGAATACAGCCGAATGTAAGTATAAGGATAAAAAAAACCTTACAACTAGCTGCCCTTAAGATATACTGTGATAACATTACAGATCCCTCCCGCGCAAATACTCCTGTCTCATAAGGTCCCGGGTAGTCTTCATACCTCTCCTGGCGCAATCGTTCAGCTCTTAAGCGAAGCGCCATGGCCCGGCAACTCGCTATTTAAAACAAAGCAACATATATGGCTTATCAGGCCCGGGCTGCTCTTCCCCAGTTCCCGTAAGGCTCATTTTTGTACAGATAGTTATTTTGGAGGCTGTCTACCTCTAGAGCAATGAGCTCATGCACAGTGCAACGGTATGCTTAGCTGGTAATTGCATTTAATTAAATTTAGCTAATTTTATTCCCACCTGCAACGCGGGGCCGGTTCCAACTTGGCAGGTGGGCCAATTGTTTTGAGTAACGTGGATGGACAGATGCCTGCTATTCTCCTGAATGGGCTAATGTTCTAGCATTAACAAATAATGTGGCCCCAAAAGAGATTTGTGCGTACGTTCCGTGTGAATTGCCTTATTTCCTATTCTTTCAGTGCCGTAATATAAAGTTCCTAAATCGTGATTCATTTACATGTTAACCGCCAGCCGCAGGGAAAAATGGTTGCAACATAAAAAAACCTTAGTCGATTTAACTAAAAAGTAACTAGTTCGAACTACTAACTAGTCCAAATGATAACTAGTCCAAACTGCAGGTATGTGCGCTAGCGTGACGTCAATTGTCAGTTGTAGCTACGGCCTCCTAGGTGCTAACAGGCTACCACCTAATTGCCACCCCACCTTCTGCTTCCGTTTTTAAAAAGAATAATAGCGCACAAAAGAAGACATGTCGAACAAGAAGACGCGAACAAGCGCTAACTTTAAAATGAGGATTTATTGCATCATCAGAAAAAGAAAGGGAGCGATGACAACGTCCTCGGAACACAGTACCCGCGCCAGCACCAGCCATTGGCGCCAAAAATCTAAGTTCCTTTTTGGATAACCTTATGGACGGCTCGATGACGAACTCAGTTACACTTCGCACAACCTCAGAAGCTCCAACAATCTGTCTTGTGAGTTTACCGCAGTGATAATAGGGAATAACTGTGCGCTCAAAAAGTTGGCAGGGTGCGTCACAGTCGCACGTTTTGCATTCCATCTCCAAATTCTCTTCACTGACGCCACTGACCTTGTTCTTGTGCAATAAACCCGCAATTGAAAGTTGGCGTTTGTCTGTGTCCTGTAGCTCTTCCTGTCTTCAGTGCGCTATTGCTTCTTTTCAAGAATGAACAACCAACATGCTCAGACCTCTCTTCTTCCGTTTAGATACTACATGTGCAAGCATCATTCGAGTCATGTTCTCCTCCTCACCACTGCTGCTCATTCTGCTTAGCTCGGTGCGCTTAGGGGCTGTGCCGCCTATTTAGCGCCGCCTGTAAAAGCCTCAAAAATGTAGAAGAGCGCTTGCTTCTCCGTGACCGAGACAGCATGACAGAAAAAATACGATTATAAATTATTTATTGGTCATAGTGGAATACCACATGGTGATTCAAGCATCATCGTTGTGAAGAAGAAAACATGACACCAAAATTATCTGTCTATACTTCTTTAAA